>NW_025721165.1:300000-486646 GCF_922984935.1 Meles meles | reverse complement strand
CATGTGTCTGCAAATGGCAAGATTTTTTATGGCTGAGTAATTTCGCACTGTGTGTGTGTGTGTATACATTTATCATCTCATTTATCAAGTTATCAAGAAATACTTGGATTGTTTCCATATTGTAATATTGTAATTAATGTTGCAAGAATCATAGGGGCACATGTATCCTTTTGAGTTACTGTTCTCATATTCGTCGGGTAATCACCCGGTAGTGTGATTGCTGGATTATAAGGTAGTTCTAATATTTAACGTTTTGAAGAACAGTGATACTGTTTTCCACAGGGACTGCAGCAGCTAGCATTCCCACCACAGTGCAAGAGGGTTCCCTTTTACCCACATCCTCCCAACATTTGTTTTCTTGTGCTGGTGCTGTTAGCCATTCTGATAGTATGAGGTAATATCTCATGGACCTTTTCATTTGGATTTTCCTGTTGATGGCTGATGTGAACATCTTCTCACGTGACTGTTGGCCATCTGTATGTCTTCTTTGGAGCAATGTCTGTTCATGTCTTCTGTCTATTTTTTAATTGGATTTTTTGTTTTTTGGTTGTTGCGTTGTATCAGTTCTACATATTTTGGACACTACCCCTTTATTGCACATGATATTTGCAAACATCTTCTCCTATTAAGTATGTTGTATTCTATTTATTACATTTTCATTGCTGTTCTGCTGTGCGGTAAGTTTTTATATTGATGGAGCTCTAGTAGTTTATTTTTGCTTTTGTTTCCTTTGCCTTAGGAGGCATGTCTATTAAATGTATGGTTCATGTCAGAGAAGTTACTGTCTGTGCCCTCTTGTAGGATTTTTATGATTTAAGGTCTCACATTGAGGTCTTGAAACTGTTTTGAGTTTATTTGTCCATATGGTGTAAGAAAGCAGTCTAATTTCATTGTTTTGTGCATAGCTGTTCAGTTTTCCCAACACCATTTGTTGTAGAAACTGTCCTTTTCCCTTTTAATAGTTTTGCCTCTTTTGCAGAAGATTAATTGGGCACGTGATTGTGGGCTGATGTCTGAGCTTCTATTCCGTTTCCTTGGTCACTGTGTGTATTTTTTTTTTTTTGCCAGTCCCATACTGTGAGGATGAACGCAGCTTTGTAGTATAATTTGAAATATGGAATTGTGACGCCTCCAGCTTTGTTTTTCTTCATAACATTGTGCTGGTTGTTCAGTATCTTTTGTGATTCCATACAAATTGTTAGGGTAGTTTATTTGAGTTCTTTCATTTTTTATTTGAATTCAATGAGCCAACTTATCATACATCATTATTTTCAGATGTAGTGTTAAATAATATATCAGATGTGTATTGCATCACGTGCCCTCCTTAATGCCCATCACCCCAGTTACCCCCCCACCCCCCATCCAGCAACCCTCAGTTGGTTGCTATAGTTAAGAGTCTGTCATGGTTTTTTCCCCATCTCTGATGACTTCCCATTCTGTTTCCCCTTCCTTTGCCTACGGTTCTCTGCCCTGTTTCTGATATTTCACATATGAGTGAAACCGTATGATAATTGTGTTTCTTTCATGGACATATTTTACTCAGCATAATATCTTCCAGACCCATCCAGGTTGATGTGATGGTAAGTATTCATCCTTTCTGATGGCTGAGGAATATTCCATTGAATATATGAACCACATCTTCTTTATCCATTCCTCTGTCCATAGATATCTGGGTTCTTTCCATAGTTTATCTAGAGTGGATATTGTTGCGATGAACACTGGGGTGCAGGTGCCAGTTCTTTCCCCTACATCTCTATTTTTGTGGTAAAAGCCCTGTAGTGAAATTGCTGTGTTTTAGGGTAACTTTACTTTTAACTTCTTGAGGAAACCCCGTACTGTTTTCCAGAGTGGATATAACAGTCTGCATTCCAACCAGGAGTGTAGGAGGGTTCTCCATTCTCTGCATCCTCACCAATATTTGTGGTTTCATGTCCTGTTAACTTTAGACATTCTGCCTGGTGTGATAGGACACCTCAATGTGGTTTAGATTTGCATTTCCCAGAAGCCATGTGATATAGAACATTTATGTATATATCTGTTGGTCACATGCGTGTCATCATTGGAGAAATATCTGTTCATATTTTCGCCCATGTCTAGACCTTCCGTTGGATTAAGGCCCAGAAGCCTAGAAGATACAATCAGCCAGAACTTTGGAGATTTTCACAAGGTCTGAGATACAATGGAGATTTAGGGTGTGTATCAAGCTCAGGGATTGTCTTCAGAGCGTGGATGGAAGTGTAGGTTCACTGACATTGTCTCAGGTTTGCATTCAGATGTCTCATGCTCTGAATCCAGTCTGGAGTAAAAAAAGGAGTTTCCTTTTGTGTGGCGGGCTGATCCTCTGGTTTTGCTAAAGTGTTCCCAATACCCGGGGCTTGGGATCCAGGCCTCTACAGATGGACCTCTCAGAACTCCAAATAGGGTTAGGGTTAGGACCTAGGAAAATGGAAGGTCTGAATTGCCAACCGTGTGGTGAGCGTCCTGGAGGGCTGAGTTGAGGACATGGGTCAGGGTGAGTGTCCGGCTCAGGGTTTCAATCCATGAGCCCTTGAATGTGGGAGTTCACTGGGATGGAAACAGATGGGCCTTCATATTTATACTGACCTATATACTTACTGGAGTCCATTATGGAAAGATTTCCATCTGGGTGTGAGGCTGAGTCCTGTGGTATTGCTCAGGCATCCCCAAATCCTAGGGCTTTGGAGCCCACCCTTATGGGACGGAGACATGAGAACCCAAGCTAGGGATAGAGTTAGGGCCAAAGGACATTGCAGGCCCAAACAGCTGACAGTGTGTGTGGTTCCTAGAGGCTGGAATTAAGGATGAGTGTTCTGGTTCTGGTCAGGCACAGGGTTTGTGACCTAGAGGCCACTGAAATTGGGGGTTTGCTGGTATAGGCTCAGATGGGCAGGCATTTTATCCTGCTTTGAATACTTTCTAGAGGTCTACATGGCACGCTTTCCTCCTGTGTGTTAGGATGAGTCCTGTGGTATGGCTAAGGTGACCCCAGTCTGTGGGGTAGGGAGCCAGACCCCTAAGAATTGAATGCTCAGAACACAAACTAAGCTTCAGTTAGGTGTTAGGAGCATGGCAGGCCCAATCTGATGGTGGTGTGGGAAGCTATCCAGAGGGCTGAGTACAGAGGGATGGATAGAGTAAATGTCAGGTTCAGGTTTGTGTCCAGCTGCTGACTCTGGGTGAACTCAGTGGTGCGTGGCAGATTTCTCCTGCTCAGAATCCTTTGCAGAGTCCCAAATGGTATGGTTTCCTTCTGGGTGGCAGGCAGAGATCTCAAATATTGCTCAGGGGTCCCCATCCGTGGGACTTGGGTGCCAGTCCTCTGGGGACAGAGCATGAAACCCCAACGTAGGGTTAGGGCTAGGTCCCAGCAACATGACAGGCCTGATTTGCTGGTGCTGTGCAGAGCTCTCACGGGGACTGAGTAGAGAACATGGGCCAGTCTGAGTCAGGCTCCGGGTTGGTGGCCCTGGGGGGAAAGGCAGATTTCTCCTGCTCTCAGTCCTTGGCAGAGTTCCAATTCTACTGTTTCCTTCTGGGTTGAAGACAGAGTCCTCTGGCATTTCACAGGGGTCCCACATATGTGGGGCTTTGGTACCTGTATTCTTGGGACACAAGACAGAAAATGTACCTAAGTTTTGGTTAGGGCTGAGGGTCATGTCAGTCTCAATAGGCCACCCTGAGAGGAGTGACCTGGGGAGCAGAGTTGAGGACGTGGGTCAGTGTGAGTGTTAAGATCCAGGTGTGAACGGGGGGTGCTGAAAGTGGGATAGCCTCAGGGGGCCAAGAAATATTCTGGTATAGTTCAGGTGTAACCCATCAGCGGAGCTTTGGTGTCAATCATCAGAGGACAGAAGACTGAAAACACAACCTAGGGCTTGGAAAAGAGCACAGGGGCATGGCTGGCCTGATCTGCTGGTGCTGAGGCTAGATGTCTGGGGTACTGAGTTGAGGGCCATGGTCAGGTGGTGCATTACGATCTGGGTTTGTGCCTGGGGGGTGGCCGAAGGTGGAGGTGGCTTCAGGGAGCATGAAGATTTCTCCCATTCCGATGGTTCTGTGCAGCTCCAAACAGAACGGTTTCCTCCCGGGTGGCAGACAGAGCACTGGGTTGTGGCTCAGGGGTCCAAATATGGAGGAATTGGGGGACCAGCCTCTGGGGATGAAGACTGAAAAAGCAACCTAGGCTTAAGGTTAGGGTCAGGGGCATGGCAGGCCCAATTTGCTGGCACTGAGAAGGGATCCCAGGGGGATGAATTGAGGGCAGAGGTCCGGTGGCATGAGAGGGTCCAGGTTTGTGGTCAGGGGACCGCTGAAGGAGGGGGTTGTGCTCAGGGAGGCATGCAGTTTCTCCCACTCTGAGTGTTCTACTCAGTTTCAAATGGCACGGTTTCCTCCTGGGTGGTAGGCAGGCTGAGTGCCAGCCTCCACATTTGTGGCCCAATAGTGCGCAGAGGGTGGGGGATAGCCTCGGGTGAACCGTGCAGGTTTCTCCCGCTCTGAGGATTCGACACAGCTCCAAACAGCATGGTTTCCTCCTGCATGGTGGACAGAGTCCTGAGGTGTCACTCAGGATTCTTTAATCTTGGGGTCTTGGGGTCAGGACTCTTGGGGATGATACCTGAAAACCAAAATTAGGGATAGGGTTAAGGCCTAGGGCCATGGTAGACCTGATATGCCAGTGCAGAGGCAGGTGCCCTGGTGCGCTGAGTTGAGCTCGGGTGTCAGACGGGGTCTTAGCCTCTAGGTGTGTGTCCAGACGTTCGCATAACCTGGGGGTGACTTCAGGGGTGCATGGAAGTTTCTCCAGCTCTGAGGGTTCAGCGCAGCTCCAAACAGCACAGCGGTGCCCTGCGTGGCAGGCAGATTCCCAGCATGAGTATCAGGCATCCTCAATCCTTATGACGCAGTATGTGGTCTATTCTGGAGGAGGTTCCATGTGCACTTGAGAAGAATGGGCATTCTGTTGTTTTAGGGTGGAATGTTCTGTATATGTCTATGAGGTCCATCTGGTCCAATGTTTCATTCAATGCTCTTATTTCTTTTTTAATTTTCTGCTTCGATGATCTGTCTATTTTTGAGAGAGGCGTATGAAGATCTCCTACTATTATTGTATTCATATCAATATGACTCTTTATCTTGATTAATAGTTTTCCAATTTTAGTATATGTGCTGCCAAAGCGAGCACGATTAATAGTTTTCTTATGGAATTGGGTGCTCCCATATTGGGGGCATAGATATTCACAATTGTTAGATCATCTTGGCGGATAGTCCCTTTAAGAATTATGGAGTGTCCTTCTGTATCTCTGACTACAGTCTTTAGTTTAAAATCTAATTTATCTGATATGAGAATCGCTACCCCGGCCTTCTTTTGAGGCCCATTGTCATGAAAGATGCTTCTCCATCCGTTCACTTTCAGTCTGGGTGTATCCTTAGGTTCAAAATGGGTCTCTTGTAGACAACATATGGATGGGTCCTGTCGTTTTATCCAATCTGCAACCCTGTGTCGTTTTATGGGCGCATTTAGGCCATTCACATTGAGAGTGATTATTGAGAGATAGGTTTTGATTCATGTCATGTTGCCTTTGAAGTCTTTCTGTCTGTAGATTGTTTCTATATTTCTGTTCAATGATATTCTTAGGATTTTTTCTCTTTTATAGGACCCCCCTTAATATTTCCTGCAGTGTCGGCTTGGTGGTTGCATAGTCTTTTAAGCCTTGCCGGTCTTGGAAACTCTTTATCTCTCCATCCATTTTAAATGTCAGTCTTGCTGGATAGAGTATTCTTGGTTGCATGTTCTTCTCATTTAGTACTCTGAATATATTTTGCCAGCCCTTCCTGGCTTGCCTGGTCTCTGTGAAAAGGTCTGACGTTATTCTAATGGGCTTGGATGCCCACTCTCACCACTCTTGTTCAACATAATATTAGAAGTCCTAGCAACGGCAATCAGACAACAAAGAGAAATAAAAGGTATCCAAATTGGCAAGGAAGAAGTCAAACTCTCTCTCTTCGCAGATGACATGATTTTTTATATGGAAAACCCCAAAGACTCCACCCCCAAACTACTAGACTCATACAGCAATTCAGTAACGTGGCAGGATACAAAGTCAATGTACAGAAATCAGTGGCTTTCTTATACACTAACAATGAAAATACAGAAATGGAAATTAGAGAATCGATTCCATTTACTAGAGCACCAAGAACCATAAGATACCTGGGAATAAACCTAACCAAAGAGGTAAAGGAACTCTACTCGAGGAACTACAGAACACTCATGAAAGAAATTGAAGAAGACCCAAAAAGATGGAAGACAATTCCATGCTCTTGGATTGGAAGAATAAACATTGTGAAAATGTTTATACTGCCTAGAGCAATCTATGCTTTTAATGCCATTCCGATCAAAATTCCACCGGTAGTTTTCAAAGAGCTGGAGCCAATAATCCTAAAATTTGTATGGAATCAGAAGAGACCCCAAATTGCTAAGGCAATGTTGAAAAACAAAAACAAAACTGGCGGCATCACGTTACCCGATTTCAAGCTTTACTACAAAGCTGCAATCACCAAGACAGCGTGGTCCTGGCATAAAAACAGACACATAGACCAGTGGAACAGAGTGGAGAGCCCAGATATGGACCCTCAACTCCACGGTGAAATAATCTTCGACAAAACAGGAAAAAATATTCAATGGAAAAAAAGACAGTCTCTTCAATCAATGGTGCTGGGAAAACTGGACAGCTATATGTAGAATAATGAAAATCAACCATTCTCTTACACTCGAAATGGATAAAAGACCTCATCATGAGACAGGAATCCATCAGAATCCGAGAGGAGAACATAGGCAGTAACCTCTTCGATATCAGCCACAGCAACTTCTTTCAAGATATGTCTCCAAAGGCCAAGGAAACAAAAGCGAAAATAAACTTTTGGCACTTCATCAAGATCAAAAGCTTCTGCACAGCAAAGGAAACAGTCCACCAAACAAAAAGGCAACCCACGGAATGGGAGAAGATATTTGCAAATGACAGTTCAGACAAAAGGTTGATATCCAGGATCTAGAAAGAACTTCTCAAACTCAACACACACAAAACAGATAATCATATCCAAAAATGGGCAGAAGATATGAACAGACACTTCTCCAACGAAGACCTACGAATGGCTATCAGACACATGAAAAAATGTTCATCATCACTAGCCATCAGGGAGATTCAAATTAAAACCACATTGAGATACCACCTGACACCAGTTAGAATGGCCAAAATGAGCAAGACAGGAAACAACGATTGTTGGAGAGGATGTGGAGAAAGGGGAACCCTCTTACACTGTTGGTGGGAATGCAAGTTGGTGCAGCCACTTTGGAGAACAGTGTGGAGATTCCTCAAGAAATTAAGACTAGAGCTTCCCTATGACCCTGCAATTGCACTGCTGGGTATTTACCCCAAAGATACAGATGGAGTGAAAAGAAGGGCCATCTGTACCCCAATGTTTATTGTAGCAATGGCTATGCTCACCAAACTGTGGAAAGAACCAAGATGCCCTTCAACGGATGAATGGATAAGGAAGATGTGGTACATATACGCAATGGAGTATTATGCCTCCATCAGAAAGGATGAATACCCAACTTTTGTAGCAACATGGACGGGACTGGAAGAGATTATGCTGAGCGAAATAAGTCAAGCAGAGAGAGAGTCATGTATCATATGGTCTCACTTAATTGTGGAGCATAGCAAATAACACGGAGGACATAGGGAGATGGAGAGGAGAGGGAGTTGAGAGAAACTGGAAGGGGAGATGAACCATGAGAGACTATGGACTCTGAAAAACAACCAGAGGGTTTTGGAGGGGCAGGGTGGGGTGGGAGTTTGAGGAATCAGGTGGTGGTTAATAGGGAGGGCACGTACTGCATGGAGCACTGGGTGTGATGCCAAAACAATGAACACTGTTATGCTGTAAATAAACAAATAAAAAAAAATGAGTCTATGGAAGGCCCGGCAGTGCCAGTTCACTCCACTGGAGGGAGTGGTGAGCCGTGGTGTGAGATACCCTGGAAGGCATGGCGATGCTGCTTGCCACCACTGGAGGCAGCGGCGAGCTGCCATGGGAAACACACCTGAAGAGGAGTCAGTGCAGCTTGCTGGCTCTGAAGGCAGGGCGGAGGTGCCCGGTGAGAGACCCTGAAACGTGAGGCACTACAGCTTATTTTTACAGGACGGAGTGGTGAGCTGTATAGTCTCTGTTTCTCCAGGCTCAAGGGTGGTGGTAAGAATTGATGGAGCCTGTCCCCCACTCAGCATTGTGCCCTCTATCCCCAGATTTGCTGGTAATGTGCTGTCAGGATGGTTCAGGAGGGTCCTCCCAGTTGGGCTCTGGAGCCAGGGGAACCAAACCCGACTCATGGTGCATTTGGAACCGAGGAGCTGAGTGTTTGTTTGGAAAAGTATATTTGTTTCTCCAAAAAGGACAAGGGCATTGACCAGCTTGAGAGGGAAGTGAATGACCAGTTAAGAAACAAGCCTGTGGGGGCGCCTGGGTGGCTCAGTGGGTTAAGGCCTCTGCCTTCGGCTCAGGTCATGATCCCAAGGTCCTGGGATCGAGCCCCGCATCAGGCTTTCTGCTCAGCAGGGAGCCTGCTTCCCTTCCTCTCTCTCTGGCTGCCTCTCTGCCTATCTGTGATCTCTGTCTGTCAAATAAACAAATAAAAAAAAATTGCTGATCCTCTCATTAAAAAAAAAAAAAAGAAAGAAAGAAAGAAACAAGCCTGTGTCTCTCCTTCTCCCAGGAATCAGAGCAGGTGTGCAGGCTTTAGGTGGGAGACACCTGCTTATCTGCACCTGACAACCCTTCTTAACTCTGGCTCCATGAGACCTGAAGTTTGGAAGTCAGCGTCTGAGTCAGTCATGCAGCTTGTCCCAGGACGTCAGTGTTCAGAGAAAACAGCAGGCCTGTGGGTCACAATGCCACATCCATGCCAGGATGGCAGGTAAAAATTCCCTTTCACCCCAAATTTCCTGGGCTTTTCTCTTGTCTCCAGTGGAGCTCACAAATGGCACACTGAACCAGCTGTAAGCAATCTCGTGCGGGTGCCAGAGCTCCTGAGTTTCTCTGCAGGGAGCACCTGGCAGGGATCTCATTTTCTCTGTTTATTTCTGGCTTACAAAGGTATTTGGAACATCTCTTTCCTAGGAAATCCCTTGGATTCGAAAGGGAAGGTGAGATTGACTTGGTGTGCCTTTTGAACATAGAAAGTATTCCTTCATCGAACAGTGTTTACTCCACTGGGCCTAGGCTCTGGTGGAACGGCTGGCATCTAGAGTGAGGTGGCTGCTTGTGGTCAGATAGAGACTTGGATGATGGCTTCTTCTTTGTCCAAGGTGATGTATCCTAATGGATTCGTCTTTGAATCCAAAGAGTTCCAATGAGGGCAGAGGGAAAATTCAAAATGATTCCAAGGAGTCTTGGACAATTTAAAAGGGATGCTTGTCTTCCTAGGTTCACTCAAACGGCTATATATGGTTGGACATGCTGTATTTTCTCTGCAGTTTCATGGGTAGTGAAGTCAGAAGGAGAGTCTTTGGGAATTTCCCTGGATAAAGGCACTCTGGTGGCTTCAAGGGACTTGGTGTCAGGAACCCTGGGCTGAATTTCTGTGGCTGCTTTCCTGATGCTCAGTGAGTCAGGTTTTCCCACAGGTTTTATATTTCCTCCTTAGGAAATTGCTGGCAGGGAATGTTCTGTTTAAAGTGGAACCCTCGGGGGCACCTGTGTGGCTCAGTGGGTTAAGCCACTGCCTTCGGCTCAGGTCATGGTCTCAGGGTCCTGAGATTGAGCCCCGCATTGGGCTCTCTGCTCAGCGGGGAGTCTGCTTCGTCCTCTCTCTCTGCCTGCCTCTCTGCCTACTTGTGACCTCTGTCAAATAAATAAATAAAATCTAAAAAAAAAAAAAAAAACAAACCCAAAACCGGAACCCTCCTACATTGTTGGTGGGCATGCGTGTTGTTGCAGCCACTCTTGGAAAGAATACAGTGTGTCCTCCAAAAGCTAAGAACTGAACAACAGTAGGATCCAGCAATTGCCCTCGTAGTTATTTCCCTAAAGGGGACAAAAATGCACATTCAGTGGGGTATAAGCACCGTGATATTTACAGCAGCATTTTCAACCATTGTAAAACAATGGAGGGAGACCAAATGTCCATTCACTGATGAGTGATATATATATATCACTCGTATATATCATATGTGTGTGTGTGTGTGTGTGTGTGTGTGTATTCATTCTCCCACATCTTCTTAATGGAATAGGATCCAGGTTCAAAAAGGATGAAATCTTACCATCTGCAAGGATGTGGATGGATCTACAGTGGATTTAGCTAAGTAAAATCAGTCAGAAAAGACCAATAGCCTATATCTTGACCTCTATGGAATTTCAGAAAGAAAACAGATGAACATAGTGAGGAGAGAAAGGCCAATGAGGAAACAGACTCTAACCTAGAGCAAAATCGAGGGTTGCTAGGGGGCAGGGGTGTGGGGCGAAGGGTTAAGTGGGTGACAGCTATTAGGGAGAGTACTTGTTGTGATGAGCTCTGGGTGTTCTATGCAGGTGAGGAATCACAAAATCCTACCCCTGAAGGAGAGGAATGAACATTGCATGGAAACGAATTGGAATTGAAGTCAATGAAGAAAAGAAGACCATGTTCTACTTCATGAAGACTGAGGTAAAACTGGAATGACTTTTGCTCTCCTGTTCTGTAGCTGTTCATTATGAAACACTCTCTGGCAGGATACACTAGTTTCCTATTGCATAAGGAGCCCTCAGAAAGTTGCCATGAAAGATTTAGATCTCAGAGCATGTACATGTTCCATTGATATGTTACTTTCAGTTTGCCCAGGTGCAAAGGTAAGTGGAGAGAAATAGGGCTGAAGAGGAAAGGAGGTATTAAGCATTCAAGAGGTAGCCTTCCCCTTTCTCATGAATGCCTGGGCCAGTGTAAATTGGGAAGAAGGAGGGGGGATCCCAGAGCTTTGCCGCAGACAGGGGAGTTCTAGGTCTGCCTAGAGCTGGTGGTGTCCATGAGCAGAGCTGAGCTAGTGGAGTGGCAGGCCCGAACTGCTGGTGTTGAGGTGAGTTCCCCAAGGAGCTGAGTTGAGAATGGGGGTCAGGTGGTGAATCAGGCTCTGGGTTTGTGGCCAGGGGGCTGCAGAATGTGGGGGAGTCCTAATGGGGTCATGCAGGTTTCTCTGGCTCTGAGGGTTCTGCACAGCTCCAAAGGGACAAGTTTCCTGCTGGGTGGCAGGGGGACTCCTACAGTGTGGCTCCAAGTTTACCAATCTAGAGGGCTTGGTGGATAGGCCCCTGGGGAAGGAAGCCTGAAAATGCAACATAGGGTTAAGGGTAATGGGCTGGGCAGGACAGGCCTGATCAGCCGACACAGAGGTGAGATACCCTCAGAATTGAGTTGAGGAAATGCATCCTGCAATGCAGAAGAGTCAGGGTTTCTGGCCAGAGGGACGGCTGATCATGGGGGTGGCTTTAGAGGGGCATGCTGGTTTCTCCCTCTCTGAGGAAACTTTGGAGCTCCAAATGTCATGGCTTCCCCCTGCATGGCATTCAGGTTTCTGCCTTGTTACAGGGGGGTCCTGAATCTGGGGAGTTTGGGGGCCAGGCCTCTTGGGATGGAAGCCCGAAATCAGAAACTAGAGCTACGGTAAGGGCGTAGGGGCATGGCATGCTCAATCTGCTACTGCTGAGGTGGGCTCCCTGGTGGGCTGACTTCAGGGTGGGTATCAGGTGGCATGTCAGACTCAGAGTTTGTGTCCAGGGATGCCACAGAAGGTGGGCGTGACCTCAGGGTTGCATGCAGGTTTCTCCTACCCTGAGGGTTCTGCAGAGCTCCAAATGGCATGGTTTCCTCCTGTGTGGCAGACGCAGTCCTGGGGTGTCACTGAGGAATCCTTAGTCTCTACTGGCATGAATCTCGGAGGTGCCCAATCTGGCGGGCTTGGGGGACAGGCCTCTGTTCATGAAAGCCTGTACACCCCACCTAGGTTTATGGTTAGGGCCGAAGGGCATGGCAGGTCCAATGTGCCGGTGCTGATGCGGGCTCCCCTAAGGGTCGAGTTGAGGACATAGATCTGGCATCGCAGGAGAATCTGGTTTTATGGCCATGGGGGTGACTCATGGTGGGGTGGCATTACGGGGGTTTGCAGGTTTCTCCCCGTCTGAGTGTTCAGTGCAGCTCTAAACCACAAGTTTTCCTCATGAGTGCCAGGTGGAGTCCCGTGGTGGCGCTCAGTAGACCTTAATCTGGGGGGACATGGGAGGCAGGCCCCCTGGGATGGAAGCCTGAAAACCTAAAGAGGGGTTCTGGTAAGGGCCTAGGGGCATGGTGGCCCGATCTGCTTATGTTGAGGTGGGGTGCCCTAGGGTCTGAATTTATGGCATGCGTCCGGCAGCTCAGCAGAATCTGGTTTATGGCCGGGGGGACGGGTGCAGATGATGGGAGTGCCTTTAGAGGGGCAAGTTTCTCCCCCTCTGAGGGTTCAGCACAACTCCAAGGCACAGGTTCCTACTGTGTGGCAAGCGGAGTCCTGAGGTGTATGTCAAGATTCCTTAATCCAGGGGATTTTGTTGCCTGGACCCTCAGCATGGAAGACTGAACACCCAAACTTGTGTTAGGGTTAGGGCCTAGGGGCAATGGCAGGCCCGATCTGCCAGTGCTGAGGCGGGATCCCGTATGGGCTGAGTTGAGGGTATGCATTTGGTGGCGGGATGGAATCCAGCTCTATGGCCAGAGTGGCTGTTGATTATTGGGGTGGCTTTAGGGTGGCATGAAAGTTTCTCCCCATCTGAGGGTTCATTGCAGCTCCATACCACAAGGTTTCCACTTGTGTGACAGGCTGTGTCCTGTGGTGTTGCTCAGAAGTCCTTAATCTGGGGGGCGTGGGGGCCAGGCCTCTTGGGATGGAAGCCTGAAAATCCAAACTAGGGTTAGGGTTAAGTCTTAGGGACATGGCAGGCCCGATCTGCTGCAATTGAGGTGGTCTCCTGGATAGGCCGAATGGAGGGTGGGAATCAGGCAGGACTTGAGGTCTGTGTTTGTGTTTGCGGGGGCAAAGAAGCTAGTGGTGTTCTTGGGGGGCATGCAGCTTTCTCCTGCTCTGAGGTTCCTGCACAGTTCCAAATGGCACCATTTTGCCCTAGGAGGCTGGAGGAGTGCTGGCGGGAGTCTCAGTCATCCCCAGTCTGATGGGCTTGGGTACAGGCCTCTGGGCACGGAAGGCTGTATACCCCACCTAGGGTTAGGGTTAGGGTCTAGGGTCAAGGCAGGCCCAATCTGCCGGCGCTGAGATGGGCTCCCCTCAGGGCTGAGTTGAGGGCATGTGTCCGGTAGCTTCATAGAAAACAGCTTTCTGGCCTGGGGTGCCGCAAATTGTGCGGATAGCTTTACGGGGGCTTGAAGGTTTCTCACCCTCTGAGTATTCAGCAGCTCCAAACTGCAAGGTTTCATCCTGCGTGGCTGTTGGAGTCCTGCAATGTCACTCAGGGGTCCTTAATCCAGGGGGCCTGGAGGCTAGGCCTCTTGGGATGGAAGCCTGGAAACTCAAACTAAGGTTGAGGTCTTGGGGTGCGACAGGCCCAATCTGCCAGTGCTGAGGCGGACTCCCCGGTGGCCTGAGTTGAGGGTCGGTGATAGGTGGCTAGTGTGAATCTGGGTTTGTGTTCAGGAGGGGCTCAGATGCTGGGGCTTGCCTTGGGGGGCATGAAGTTATCTTTTGCTCTGAGGTCTGAGTAGCTCCAAATGGCACTGTAACAGCATAGGCAGCCTCCAGACTGCCAGAGTGAGTCTCATGCATCCACAATCTGGCGGGTTTGGGGGCTAGGTCTCTGGGTACGGAAGACTGTACACCCAACCTAGGGTTAGGGTTAAGGCCTAGGGGCATGGCAGTTCTGATATGCTGCTGATATGCTGTGTTGAGGCGGGCTCCCTCAGGGCTGAGTGGATGACATGCATCTGGCGTTGTGGCAGAATCTGGCATTATGTCTGGGGCATTTCCAATGGCGGGTGTGTTTAGGTGCTCATGCACCTTTCTTTCTGGAGGGCAGGCAGAGTCCTGTGTTGTGACTTTGGAATCCCCAGTCTGGAGGGTTAGGGTTAGGGATAGAGGTTCGGAGAGTGTTAGGGTTAGTTGTTAGGGGTTAGGGTTAGGGTTGGGGTTAGGGTTAGGAGTTAGGGGATAGGGTTAGAGGTAAGGTTTAGGGTTAGGCTTAGGGTTAGGCGTATGTCTTAGGGACAAGGCATGTCAGATCTGCCAGCACAGATATGGACTCACCCAAGGGCTGTGTTGAGGGCGGGACTCAGGAGTCTCCTCAGGCCCTGGATTTTTGGACTGGAGGGGCAAAGAAGGTGGGAATCGCCTCTGGGGAGCATGATGGTTTCTACTGCTCCGAGGTTGTTATGTTAGGTTTAGAGGTTAGGGTTAGGTTTTGTGGTTAGGGTTAGTGTTAAGATTAGTGTTAAGGTGGGGCGCCTGGGTGGCTCAGTTGGTTAAAGCCTCTGCCTTCCGCTCAGGTCATGATCTGAGGGTCCTGGGATCGAGACCCACATCAGGCTCTCTTCTCCGCAGGGAGCGTGCTTCGTCCTCTCTGTGCCTTCTTCTGATCTGTCTCTGTCAAAGAAATGAATAAAATCTTAAAAAAAATAAAAAAGATTAGGGTTAGGGTTATGTCTTAGGGACAAGGCATGTTGGATCTGGTAACACTTATATGGGCTCACCCAAGGGCTGAGTTGAAGGCGGGACTCAGGAGGCTCCTTAGGCCCTGGGTATTTTTCCTAGAAGGTAAAGATGGTGGGAATGGCCTCAGGGGAGCATGCTGGTTTCTAGGTCTCTGAGAGTGTTAGATAGCACTAAATGAAATGGTTTATTTCATTTATTCTCCTGGCTGAGAGGCTGAGTCCTGCCATCAGTCTGATGATCCTATCCACTGGGATGGAATTGGGTATCAGGCCTCTGGAGTCCAGAGCCTGACCACCTGAGCTAGGGTATTAGGGTTTGGTCCTGGGAGCATGGCAGGCCTGAGGTGCCAGTGCGGACTCAGGCTCTCCGGAGGGCTGAGTTGAGGGTATTGCTCTGGTGGCCCATCAGGCACTGGGCGGTGGTGTGTGGGTCCTCGGAAGGTGTGGGTGTCTTTAGGGGGCATGGAGGTTTCTCCGGCCAGGAGCGTACTGCACAGGGCCATGTGGGCCATTTTCCTTGTGGGTGGCAGCCGGAGTCCAGCATTGCAAATACAGGGTCCCCAGTCTGGACGGCTAGGGAGCGAGGCCTCTGTGGATCGAAGCATAAACACCCATCCTAGCATTATGGTTAAGTCTTTGGGGCATGGTAACCCCGATCTGCCGATGCTGTGGTGACCCATCCTGATGCCTGAGTTGAGGCTATGTCTGCAGGACCTTTAGACTCTGGTTCCCAGTCCTTGGGAGGGTCCAGAAGTGCTTTGGCCTCAGGGAGACTTGCAGGCTTCTCCTGCTCTGTGGCTTCAGCCCATTTCTAAACGGCACGGTTCATGCTGGGATCATGTGCAATTATGGGGTGCAACTCAGGGGTCACCTATCTGGGGTTTTGAGGACCAGTTGTGGGAGGATGATGCCTGAGCACGAACCTGGGCTAGGGTTAATATTAGGATTAGGGTTAAGGTTATGTCTTAGGGACAAGGCATGTCGGATATGCAAGCACAGATATCAGCTCACCCAAGGGCTGAGATGAGGGCGGGACTCAGGAGGCTCCTTGGGCACTGGGGTTTTGGGCTGTACGGGCAAAGATGTTGGAAATCACCTCAGGGGAGCATGCCAGTTTCTACAATTCTCAGGGCATTAGATAGCACGAAATGAAAGGTCACCTTCTGGCTGAGAGGGTGAGTCCTGCTGTGAGGGTTAGGTTGTAGGGGCATTGCAGCCCCAATCTGCTGGCGCTGTGGTGACCCATCCCAATGCTTGAGTTCAGAGCGTGTGTCTGCAGGACCATGAGACTCCTGGTTCTTGGTCCTTCGGGGCGCTGGAAGTGGGGTGGCCTCAGGGAGACATTCAAATTTATCCCGCTCTGTGGGTTCAGCACAATTCTAAACAGCATGGTTTCCTCCTGGTGTCAGGTTCAATGATGGGGTATCGCTCACGGGTCCCCCATCTGGGGCCTTGGGGACCAGGAGTCAGAGTATGGACGCCTGAACACACAACCTGGGCTTGGTTTAGTATTATGGTTAGTGTTAGGCTTAGGGACAGGGCATGTCGGATCTGCTAGCACAGATACGGGCTCACCCAAGGGCTGAGTTGAGGGCAGGACTCAGGAGGCTCCTCAGGCCCTGGGTTCTTGGCCTGGAGGAGCAAAGCTGGTGGGAATGGCCTCAAGGGAGAATGGCTGGTTGCTACTGCTCTGAGGGTGTGAGAGAACACCAAATGAAAAGGTCTCCTCCTGGCTGAGAACTGAGTCCTGCCAACAGTCTGATGCTCAACCCATGGGGGGAATTGGGTGTCAGGCCTCTGGGTCCAATGCCTGAACACCCAACCTAGTGTTAGGGTTTCGTCCTGGGAGAATGGCAGGCCTGCCAGTGCGGCTCAGGTTCTCCGGAGGGCTGAGTTGAGGGCATTGCTCTGGTGGCCTGTCAGGCTCTGGGTTTGTGGTGTGGCATTTCTTGGAAGGCGTGGGTGGCTTTAGGGGGCATGGGGGATTCTGTGGCCAGGAGCATACTGCACAGGGCCATATGGTCCAGTTTCATCGTGGGTGGCAGCCAGAGTCCTGCATTGGGAATGCAGGGTCCCCAGTCTGGAGGGCTAGGGGTCCAGTCCTCAGGGGACAGAAGCCTGACACCAAACCTAGGGTTAGGGTAGGGTTGTAAGGGCATGGCAGCCCCGATCTGATGGCGCTGTGGTGATGCTTCCCAATGCCTGAGTTGAGGGCGTGAGTCTGTAGCACTGTGAGAGTCCTGGTTCCTGGTCCTTGGGTGTGCCAGAAGTGGCAGTGGCCTCTGGGAGGCATGCAGGTTTCTCCCGCTCTGCGGGTTCAACACATTTCTAAAGGGCAGGGTTTCCTCCTGGGATCAGGCGCAATTATGGGGTGCAGCTCAGGGGTCCCCCATCTGGCCGTTTGGGGGACCAGGCTATGGAGGAGGGATGCCTGAACACACAACCTGGGCTAGAGTTAGTATTAGGGTTAGGCTTAGCGTTAAGTTTGTGTCTTAGGGAGAAGGCATGTGGGATCTGCCAGCACAGATATTGGCTCACTGAAGGGCTGAGTTGAGGGCAGGGCTCCGGAGGCTTCTCAGGCCCTGGGTTTTTGGCCTGGAGGTGCAAAGATGGCGGGAATGGCCTCAGGGCAGCTTGGCCGGTTCCTAGGGCTCTGAGGGTGTTGGAGAGCACCAAATGGAATCTCCTGCTGGTTGAGAAGCTGAGTCATGCCATCAGTTTGATGCTCCCACCCATGGGTGGAATTGGGTGTCAGGGTTCTAGAACCTGAACACCCAACCTAGGCTTAGGGTTTGGTCCTGGGAGAATGGCAGGCCTGATGTGCCAGCACGGACTCAGGCTCTCTGGAGGGCTGGGCTGAGGGCATTGTTCTGGCGGCCCGTAAGGCTAAGGAATTGTGGTGTGGGGGTGCTCAGAAGATGTGGTTGGCTTTAGGGGTCATGGAGGTTTCTCCGGCAAGGAGCGTTCTGCAAAGGTCCATGTGGTCAAGTTTCATCATGGGTGGCAGCCAGAGTCCTACGTTGGGAATATGGGGTCCCCAGTCTGGAGGGCTAGGGAGCCAGTCCTCTGGGGACTGAAGCCTGAACACCCAACCGAGGGTTAGGTTTAGGTCACAGGGGCATGGCGGCCCGGATCTGCCGGCACAGTGATGACCAATCCCGATGCCTGAGTTGAGGACGTGAGTCTGCAGGACCGTGAGACTCCTCATTCCTGCTCCTCAGGGGCGCCGGTATTGGGGGTGGCGTCAGGGAGGCATTCTGATTTCTTCTGCTCTGTAGGTTCAGCACATTCCTTTTTTTTTCACTTTCAATATCTATCTATCTATCTATATTATTTCTTTTCAGCGTAACAGTATTCCTTATTTTTGCACCACACCCAGTGCTCCATGCAACACGTGCCTTCCCTAATTCCCACCACCTTGTTCTCCCAACCTCCCACTCCCCACCCATTCAAGACCCTCAGGTTCTTTTTCAGAGTCCGTAGTCTCTCATGGTTCACCTCCCCTTCCCATTTCCCACAACTTCCTTCTCCTCTCCATCTCCCCATGTCCTCCTTGTTCTTTGTTATGCTCCACAAATAAGTGAAACCATATGATAATTGACTCTCTCTGCTTGACTTATTTCACTCAGCATAATCTCTTCCACTCCCGTCCATATTGCTACAAAAGTTGGTATTCATCCTTTCTGATGGAGGCATAATACTCCATCTTGTATATGGACCACATCTTCCTTATCCATTCGTCCATTGAAGGGCATCTTGGTTCTTTCCACAGTTTGGCGACCGAGGCCTTTGCTGCTATAAACATTGGGGTACAGATGGCCCTTCTTTTCACTCCATCTGTATCTTTGGGGTAAATACCCAGCAGTGCAATTGCAGGGTCATAGGGAAGCTCTATTTTTAATTTCTTGAGTCATCTGCACACTGTTCTCCAAAGTGGCTGCACCAACTTGCATTCCCACCAACAGTGTAAGAGGGTTCCCCTTTCTCCACATCCTCTCCAACACACGTTGTTTCCTGTCTTGCTAATTGTGGCCTTTCTAACTGGTGTCAGGTGGTATCTCAATGTCGTTTTCATTTGAATCTCCCTGATGGCTAGTGATGATGAACATTTTGTCCTGTGTCTGATAGCCATTTGTATGTCTTCGTTGGAGGAGTGTCTGTTCATATCTTCTGCCCATTTTTGGATATGATTATCTGTTTTGTGTGTGTTGAGTTTGAGAAGTTCTTTCTAGATCCTGGATATCAACCTTTTGTCTGAACTGTCATTTACAAATATCTTCTCCCATTCCGTGGGTTGCCTTTTGATTGGTGGACTGTTCCCTTTGCTGTGCAGAAGCTTTTGATCTTGATGAAGTGCCAAAAGTTCATTTTCGCTTTTCTTTCCTTGGCCTTTGGAGACATATCTTGAAAGAAGTTGCTGTGGCTGATATCGAAGAGGTTACTGCCTATGAACTCCTCTAGGATTCTGAGAGAATCCTGTCTCACGTTGAGCTCCTTTATCGAGTTCGAGTTTATCATTGTGTATGGTGTAAGAGAATGGTCGAGTTTCATTCTTCTACATATCGCTGTCCAGTTTTCCCAGCACCATTGATTGAGGAGAATGTCTTTTGTTACATTGAATATTTTTTCCTGATTTCTCGATGATTATATCACAATAGAGTTGGGGGTCCATATCTAATCGGGATCGATTTGGGCAGAGGGCTCATGAAAATTGGCTGGCGTTGGACAACCATGGGGACCGCCTTGTTCCACGTGGTCCAGGACCCTTTCTGCTCGGGGTACGTCGCAGCCACCCGAAAACGCGCCGAGACGATGGGGCCCGGCCGGGGGCCTCAGCGTCGGGGAGCTTGCTCCGAGCAGATTTGATGGAGGGGCTGTGGTCGGGCATCCGGCTCCGCATTGGAGGGAGGCCAGGGCGCCCGGGAAGGGCTTGGCCTCTCTAGGGGAACAAATGGATGTGTCGCTCCACAGCTGTGTCGCAGCCACGAAAGGGGCCGATGGCCGGGACGGTCGGGGGACACGTGGCGGCGAACTCAGGGTTCCGCATGGGGAGGCCCGCAGTTTCAGGCCCCTGGCAACGGAAGGCTGAGCAAGCAGGCCTGGACCGGGCCCGGCTTTCGGGGCTGGCCCGGCCCAAACTGCCAGCGAAGGGAGGGGACCACCAGAGTCTGAGGAGCGGGAGGCGTCGACTTGCCCACACCAGCCTCACGGAGCTCCTCCTGGAGGTGCCGGAACGCGACGACACGCGATCCCGGGCAGGGCCGCAGGGGGGCTACCCTGCGGCCCTGTGGTGCCCGAAGTGTGTTCGCCGGATATTTTCCGGCCAATTCTCATGAGCGTTCTGCCCAAATTGGGATCGATTTGGGCAGAACGCTCGTGAGAATTGGCCGGCGTTGGGCAGCCCTGGTCAGCGCCCAGTTCCGCGTGGAGCAGGGCCCTTTCTCGCTCGGGGAATGTCGCGGCCACCTGGAAAACGAGTTGCGACGATGTGGCGCGGCCAGCGGCCCCGGCGCCACGGAGTTTTCCCAGAGCAGAGTTGATGGAGGCGCCGTGGCCGGGCGTCCGCCCCCACCGTGGCATGCGGCCGGGGCGCCCGTGGAGGGGGCTGGCCTCTGTGGGGGAACGGATTGATCTCTCACTCCGCGGCTGGGACGAAGTCGCGAAAGGTGCCGCTGTCGCCGGGACGGTCGGGGGGACTCGTGGCGCGGGACTCAGGGTTCCCCATGCGGAGGCCCCCAGGCTCAGGCCCCTGGCAACGGAAGGCTGAGCAAGCAGGCCCGGGCCCGGGCCCGGCTTTCGGGGCTGGCCCGGCCCCCGCTGCCGGCGCCAGGGAGGGGACCCCCGGAGGCTGTGGAGCGGGAGGCGTCGTCTTACCCGGGGCCCGCCTCCCGGAGCTCCTCCTGGCGGTGCCGGAACGCGATGACACGCGATCCCGGACAGGACCCCGGGGGGGGCGGCCCTGAGGCCCCCTGGTGCCCGAAGTGTGTTGGCCGGGCGTTTTACGGCCATTTCTCAAGAGCGTTCTGCCCAAATCGGGATCGATTTGGGCACAACGCTCGTGAGAATTGGACGGCGTTGGGCAGCCCTGGTCAGCGCCCAGGGCCGCGTGGAGCAGGGCCCTTTCTCTATCGGGGCATGGCGCGGCCACCCAGAAAACGAGCCGCGACGATGGGGCGCGCCCGGCAGCCGCGGCGCCGGGGTGTTTTCCCCGAGCAGAGTGCATGGAGGCGCCGTGGCCGGGCGTCCGCCTCCGCCGTGGCGGGCGGCCTGGGCGCCCCTGGAGGGGGCTGGCCTCTGTGGGGAAACGGACTGGACTCTCACTCCGCGGCTAGGACGAAGCCGCGAAAGGTGCCGTTGTCGCCCGGACGGTCGGGGGACTCGTGGCGCAGGACTCAGGGTTCCCCATGGGGAGGCCCCCAGGCTCAGGCCCCTGGAAACGGAAGGATGAGCAAGCAGGCCCGGGCCCGGGCCCGGCTTTCGGGGCTGGCCCGGCGCCAGCTGACGGCGCCAGAGAGGGGACCCCCGGAGGCTGAGGAGCGGGAGGCGTCTGCCTCCCCGCGGCACACCTCCCGGAGCTCCTCCTGGCGGTGCAGAATGCGACGACCCGCGATCCCGGACATGGCCCCGGGGGGGCGGCCCTGCGGCCTTGTGGTGCCCGAAGTGTGTTCGCCGGCCTTTTCCGGCCAATTCTCACGAGCGTTCTGCCCAAATCGGGATCGATTTGGGCAGAACGCTCGTGAGAATTGGCCGGCGTTGGGCAGCCCTGGTCAGCGCCCAGTTCCGCGTGGAGCAGGGCCCTTTCTCGCTCGGGGCATGTCGCGGCCACCCGGAAAACGAGCCGCGACGATGGGGCGCGGCCGGCTGCCGCGGCGCCGGGGAGTTTTCCCCAAGCAGAGTGGATGGAGGCGCCGTGGCCGGGCGTCCGCCTCCGCCGTGGCGGGCGGCCGGGGCGCCCCTGGAGGGGGCTGGCCTCTGTCGGGAAACGGACTGGTCTCTCACTCCGCGGCTAGGACGAAGACGCGAAAAGTGCCGTTGTCGCCGGGACGGTCGGGCGACCCGTGGCGCGGGACTCATGGTTCCCCATGGGGTGGCCCCCAGGCTCAGGCCCCTGGCAACGGAAGTCTGAGCAAGCAGGCCCGGGCCCGGGCCCGGCTTTCGGGGCTGGCCCGGCCCCAGCTGCCGGCGCCAGGGAGGGGACCCCCGGAGGCTGAGGAGCGGGAGGCGTCGGCCTCCCCGGGGCCCGCATCCTGGAGCTCCTCCCGGCGGTGCCGGAATGCAAAGACCCGCGATCCCGGACATTTCCCCGGGGGGGCGGCCCTGCGGCCCTGTGGTGCCCGAAGTGTGTTCGCCGGGCGTTTTCCGGCCAATTCTCACGAGCGTTCTGCCCAAATCGGGATCGATTTGGGCAGAACGCTCGTGAGAATTGGCCGGCGTTGGGCAGCCCTGGTCAGCGCCCAGTTCCGCGTGGAGCAGGGCCCATTCTCGCTTGGGGCATGTCGCGGCCACCCGGAGAACGAGCCGCGACTTGGGGCGCGGCCGACAGCCGCAGCGCCGGGGAGTTTTCCCCGAGCAAAGTGCATGGATGCGCCGTGGCCAGGCGTCCACGTCCGCCGTGGCGGGCGGCCGGGGCGCCCCTGGAGGGGGCTGGCCTCTGTGGGGAAACGGACTGGTCTCTCACTCCGCGGCTAGGACGAAGCCGCGAAAGGTGCCGTTGTCGCCGGGACGGTCGGGGGACTCGTGGCGCGGGACTCATGGTTCCCCATGGGGAGGCCCCCAGGCTCAGGCCCCTGGCAACGGAAGGCTGAGCAAGCAGGCCCGGGCCCGGGCCCGGCTTTCGGGGCTGGCCCGGCCCCAGCTGCCGGCGCCAGGGAGGGGACCCCCGGAGGCTGAGGAGCGGGAGGCGTCGGCCGCCCCGCGGCACGCCTCCCGGAGCTCCTCCTGGCGGTGCCGAAACGCGTCGACACGCGATCCCAGACAGGGCCCCGGGGGGGGCGGCCCTGCGGCCCTGTGGTGCCCGAAGTGTGTTCGCCGGGCGTTCTCCGGCCAATTCTCACGAGCGTTCTGCCCAAATCGGGATCGATTTGGTCAGAACGCTCGTGAGAATTGGTCGGCGTTGGGCAGCCCTGGTCAGCGCCCAGGGCCGCGTGGAGCAGGGCCCTTTCTCGCTCGGGGCATGGCGCGGCCACCCGGAAAACGAGCCGCGACGATGGGGCGCGGCCGGCGGCCCCGGCGCCGGGGAGTTGTCCCCGAGCAGAGTGGATGGAGGCGCCGTGGCCGGGCGTCCGCCTCCGCCATGGCGGGCGGCCGGGGCGCCCGTGGAGATGGCTGGCCTCTGTGGGGGAACGGAGTGATCTCTCACTCCACGGCTGGGACGAAGCCGCGAAAGGTGCCGTCGTCGCCGGGACGGTCGGGGGGACTCGTGGCGCGGGACTCAGGGTTCCCCATGCGGAGGCCCCCAGGCTCAGGCCCCTGGCAACGGAAGGCTGTGCAAGCAGGCCCGGGCCCGGGCCCGGATTTCGGGGCTGGCCCGGCCCCAGCGGCCGGCGCCAGGGAGGGGACCCCCGGAGGCTGAGGAGCGGGAGGCGTCGGCCTCACCGGGGCCCGCCTCCCGGAGCTCCTCCTGGCGGTGCCGGAACGCGCCGACACGCGATCCCGGACAGGGCCCCGGGGGGGCGGCCCTGCGGCCCTCTGGTGCCCGAAGTGTGTTCGCCGGGCGTTTTCCGGCCAATTCTCACGAGCGTTCTGCCCAAATCGGGATCGATTTGGGCAGAACGCTCGTGAGAATTGGCTGGCGTTGGGCAGCCCTGGTCAGCGCCCAGGGCCGCGTGGAGCAGGGCCCTTTCTCGCTCGGGGCATGTCGCGGCCACCCGGAAAGCGAGCCGCGACGATGGGGCGCGGCCGGCGGCCCCGGCGCCGGGGAGTTTTCACCGAGCAGAGTGGATGGAGGCGCCGTGGCCGGGCGTCCGCCTCCGCCGTGGCGGGCGGCCGGAGCGCCCGTGGAGGGGGCTGGCCTCTGTGGGGGAACGGAGTGATCTCTCACTCCACGGCTGGGACGAAGCCGCGAAAGGTGCCGTGGTTGCCGGGACGGTCGGGGGGACTCGTGGCGCGGGACTCAGGGTTCCCCATGCGGAGGACCCCAGGCTCAGGCCGCTGGCAACGGAAGGCTGAGCAAGCGGGACCGGGCCCTGGCCCGGCTTTCGGGGCTGGCCCGGCCCCAGCGGCCGGCGCCAGGGAGGGAACCCCCGGAGGCTGAGGAGCGGGAGGCGTCGGCCTCCCCGGGGCCCGCCTCCCGGAGCTCCTCCTGGCGGTGCCGGAACGTGACGACACGCGATCCCGGACAGGGCCCCGGGGGGGCAGCCCTGCGGCCCTCTGGTGCCCGAAGTGTGTTCGGCTGGTGTTTTCCGGCCAATTCTCACGAGCGTTCTGCACAAATCAGGATCGATTTGGGCAGAACGCTCGTGAGAATTGGCCGGCGTTGGGCATCCCTGGTCAGCGCCCAGGTCCGCGTGGAGCAGGGCCCTTTCTCGCTCGGGGCATGGCGCGGCCACCCGGAAAACGAGCCGCGACGATGGGGCGCGGCCGGCGGCCCCGGCGCCGGGGAGTTTTCCGCGAGCAGAGTGGATGGAGGCGCCGTGGCCGGGCGTCCGCCTCCGCCGTGGCGGGCGGCCGGGGCGCCCGTGGAGGGGGCTGGCCTCTGTGGGGGAACGGAGTGATCTCTCACTCCACGGCTGGGACGAAGCCGCGAAAGGTGCCGTGGTCGCCGGGACGGTCGGGGGGACTCGTGGCGCGGGACTCAGGGTTCCCCATGCGGAGGCCCCCAGGCTCAGGCCCCTGGCAACGGAAGGCTGAGCAAGCAGGCCCGGGACCGGGCCCGGCTTTCGGGGCTGGCCCGGCCCCAGCTGCCGGCGCCAGGGAGGGGACCCCCGGAGGCTGAGGAGCGGGAGGCGTCGGCCTCCCCGGGGCCCGCCTCCCGGAGCTCCTCCTGGCGCTGCCGGAACGCGCCGAACGCGATCCCGGACAGGGCCCCGGGGGGGCGGCCCTGCGGCCCTCTGGTGCCCGAAGTGTGTTCGCCGGGCCTTTTCCGGCTAATTCTCACGAGCGTTCTGCCCAAATCGGGATCGATTTGGGCAGAACGCTCGTGAGAATTGGCCGGCGTTGGGCAGCCCTGGTCAGCGCCCAGGGCCGCGTGGAGCAGGGCCCTTTCTCGCTCGGGGCATGGCGCGGCCACCCGGAAAACGAGCCGCGACGATGGGGCGCGGCCGGCGGCCCCGGCGCCGGGGAGTTTTCCCCGAGCAGAGTGGATGGAGGCGCCGTGGCCGGGCGTCCGCCTCCGCCGTGGCGGGCGGCCGGGGCGCCCGTGGAGGGGGCTGGCTTCTGTGGGGGAACGGAGTGATCTCTCACTCCACGGCTGGGACGAAGCCGCGAAAGGTGCCGTGGTCGCCGGGACGGTCGGGGGGACTCGTGACGCGGGACTCAGGGTTCCCCATGCGGAGGCCCCCAGGCTCAGGCCCCTGGCAACGGAAGGCTGAGCAAGCATGCCCGGGCCCGGGCCCGGCTTTCGGGGCTGGCCCGGCCCCAGCGGCCGGCGCCAGGGAGGGGACCCCCGGAGGCTGAGGAGCGGGAGGCGTCGGCCTCCCCGGGGCCCGCCTCCCGGAGCTCCTCCTGGCGGTGCCGGAACGCGCCGACACGCGATCCCGGACAGGGCCCCGGGGGGGCGGCCCTGCGGCCCTGTGGTGCCCGAAGTGTGTTCGCCGGGCGTTTTCCGGCCAATTCTCACGAGCGTTCTGCCAAAATCGGGATCGATTTGGGCAGAACGCTCGTGAGAATTGGCCGGCGTTGGGCAGCCCTGGTCAGCGCCCAGGGCCGCGTGGAGCAGGGCCCTTTCTCGCTCGGGGCATGGCGCGGCCACCCGGAAAACGAGCCGCGACGATGGGGCGCGGCCGGCGGCCCCGGCGCCGGGGAGTTTTCCCCGAGCAGAGTGGATGGAGGCGCCGTGGCCGGGCGTCCGCCTCCGCCGTGGCGGGCGGCCGGGGCGCCCGTGGAGGGGGCTGGCCTCTGTGGGGGAACGGAGTGATCTCTCACTCCACGGCTGGGACGAAGCCGCGAAAGGTGCCGTGGTCGCCAGGACGGTCGGGGGGACTCGTGGCGCGGGACTCAGGGTTCCCCATGCGGAGGCCCCCAGGCTCAGGCCCCTGGCAACGGAAGGCTGAGCAAGCAGGCCCGGGCCCGGGCCCGGATTTCGGGGCTGGTCCGGCCCCAGCGGCCGGCGCCAGGGAGGGGACCCCCGGAGGCTGAGGAGCGGGAGGCGTCGGCCTCCCCGGGGCCCGCCTCCCGGAGCTCCTCCTGGCGGTGCCGGAACGCGCCGACACGCGATCCCGGACAGGGCCACGGGGGGGCGGCCCTGCGGGCCTGTGGTGCCCGAAGTGTGTTCGCCGGGCGTTTTCCGGCCAATTCTCACGGGCGTTCTGCCCAAATCGGGATCGATTTGGGCAGAACGCTCGTGAGAATTGGCTGGCGTTGGGCAGCCCTGGTCAGCGCCCAGTTCCGCGTGGAGCAGGGCCCTTTCTCGCTCGGGGCATGTCGTGGCCACCCGGAAAATGAGCCGCGACGATGGGGCGCGGCCGGCAGCCCCGGCGCCGGGGAATTTTCCCCGAGCAGAGTGCATGGAGGCGCCGTGGCCGGGCGTCCGCCTCCGCCGTGGCGGGCGGCCCGCGCGCCCCTGGAGGGGGCTGGCCTCTGTGTGGAAACGGACTGGTCTCTCATACCGCGCCTAGGACGAAGCCGCGAAAGGTGCCGTTGTCGCCGGGACGGTCGGGGGACTCGGGGCGCGGGACTCAGGGTTCCCCATGGGGAGGCCCCCAGGCTCAGGCCCCTGGCAACGGAAGGATGAGCAAGCAGGCCCGGGCCCGGGCCCGGCTTTCGGGGCTGGCCCTGCCCCAGCGGCCGACGCCAGGGAGGGGACCCCAGGAGGCTGAGGAGCGGGAGGCGTCGGCCTCCCCGGGGCACGCCTCCCGGAGCTCCTCCTGGCGGTGCCGGAAAGCGACGACACGGGATCCCGGACAGGGCCCCGGGGGGGCGGCCCTGCGGCCCTGTGGTGCCCGAAGTGTGTTCGCCGGGCGTTTTCCGGCCAATTCTCACGGGCGTTCTGCCCAAATCGGGATCGATTTGGGCAGAACGCTCGTGAGAATTGGCTGGCGTTGGGCAGCCCTGGTCAGCGCCCATTTCCGCGTGGAGCAGGGCCCTTTCTCGCTCGGGGCATGTCGTGGCCACCCGGAAAATGAGCCGCGACGATGGGGCGCGGCCGGCAGCCGCGGCGCCGGGGAGTTTTCCCCGAGCAGAGTGCATGGAGGCGCCGTGGCCGGGCGTCCGCCTCCGCCGTGGCGGGCGGCCCGCGCGCCCCTGGAGGGGGCTGGCCTCTGTGTGGAAACGGACTGGTCTCTCATACCGCGGCTAGGACGAAGCCGCGAAAGGTGCCGTTGTCGCCGGGACGGTCGGGGGACTCGGGGCGCGGGACTCAGGGTTCCCCATGTGGAGGCCCCCAGGCTCAGGACCCTGGCAACGGAAGGATGAGCAAGCAAGCCCGGGCCCGGGCCCGGTTTTCGGGGCTGGCCCGGCTCCAGCTGCCTGCGCCAGGGAGGGGATCCCTGGAGGCTGAGGAGCGGGAGGCGTCGGCCTCCCCGTGGCACGCCTCCCGGAGCTCCTCCCGGCGGTGCTGGAACGCGACGACACGCGATCCCGGACAGGGCCCCGGGGGGGCTGCCCTGCGGCCCTGTGGTGCCCGAAGTGTGTTCGCCGGGCGTTTTCCGGCCAATTCTCACGAGCGTTCTGCCCAAATCGGGATCGATTTGGGCAGAACGCTCGTGAGAATTGGCCGGCGTTGGGCAGCCCTGGTCAGCGCCCAGGGCCGCGTGGAGCAGGGTCCTTTCTCGCTCGGGGCATGGCGCGGCCACCCGGAAAACGAGCCGCGACGATGGGGCGCGGCCGGCGGCCCCGGCGCCGGGGAGTTTTCCCCGAGCAGAGTGGATGGAGGCGCCGTGGCCGGGCGTCCGCCTCCGCCGTGGCGGGCGGCCGGGGCGCCCGTGGAGGGGGCTGGCCTCTGTGGGGGAACGGAGTGATCTCTCACTCCACGGCTGGGACGAAGCCGCGAAAGGTGCCGTGGTCGCCGGGACGGTCGGGGGGACTCGTGGCGCGGGACTCAGGGTTCCCCATGCGGAGGCCCCCAGGCTCAGGCCCCTGGCCACGGAAGTCTGAGCAAGCAGGCCCGGGCCCGGGCCCGGCTTTCGGGGCTGGCCCGGCCCCAGCGGCCGGCGCCAGGGAGGGGACCCCCGGAGGCTGAGGAGCGGGAGGCGTCGGCCTCCCCGGGGCCCGCCTTCCGGAGCTCCTCCTGGCGGTGCCGGAACGCGCCGAGATGCGATCCCGGACAGGGCCCCGGGGGGGCGGCCCTGCGGCCCTCTGGTGCCCGAAGTGTGTTCGCCGGGCGTTTTCCGGCCAATTCTCACGAGCGTTCTGCCCAAATCGGGATCGATTTGGGCAGAACGCTCGTGAGAATTGGCCGGCGTTGGGCAGCCCTGGTCAGCGCCCAGGGCCGCGTGGAGCAGGGCCCTTTCTCGCTCCGGGCATGGCGCGGCCACCCGGAAAACGAGCCGCGACGATGGGGCGCGGCCGGCGGCCCCGGCGCCGGGGAGTTTTCCCCGAGCAGAGTGGATGGAGGCGCCGTGGCCGGGCGTCCGCCTCCGCCGTGGCGGGCGGCAGGGGCGCCCGTGGAGGGGGCTGGCCTCTGCGGGGGAACGGAGTGATCTCTCACTCCACGGCTGGGGCGAAGCCGCGAAAGGTGCCGTGGTCGCCGGGACGGTCGGGGGGACTCGTGGCGCGGGACTCAGGGTTCCCCATGCGGAGGCCCCCAGGCTCAGGCCCCTGGCCACGGAAGGCTGAGCAAGCAGGCCCGGGCCCGGGCCCGGCTTTCGGGGCTGGCCCGGCCCCAGCGGCCGGCGCCAGGGAGGGGACCCCCGGAGGCTGAGGAGCGGGAGGCGTCGGCCTCCCCGGGGCCCGCCTCCCGGAGCTCCTCCTGGCGGTGCCGGAACGCGCCGAGACGCGATCCCGGACAGGGCCCCGGGGGGGGCGGCCCTGCGGCCCTCTGGTGCCCGAAGTGTGTTCGCCGGGCGTTTTCCGGCCAATTCTCACGAGCGTTCTGCCCAAATCGGGATCGATTTGGGCAGAACGCTCGTGAGAATTGGCCGGCGTTGGGCAGCCCTGGTCAGCGCCCAGGGCCGCGTGGAGCAGGGCCCTTTCTCGCTCGGGGCATGGCGCGGCCACCCGGAAAACGAGCCGCGACGATGGGGCGCGGCCGGCGGCCCCGGCGCCGGGGAGTTTTCCCCGAGCAGAGTGGATGGAGGCGCCGTGGCCGGGCGTCCGCCTCCGCCGTGGCGGGCGGCCGGGGCGCCCGTGGAGGGGGCTGGCCTCTGTGGGGAAACGGAGTGATCTCTCACTCCACGGCTGGGGCGAAGCCGCGAAAGGTGCCGTGGTCGCCGGGACGGTCGGGGGGACTCGTGGCGCGGGACTCAGGGTTCCCCATGCGGAGGCCCCCAGGCTCAGGCCCCTGGCCACGGAAGGCTGAGCAAGCAGGCCCGGGCCCGGGCCCGGCTTTCGGGGCTGGCCCGGCCCCAGCGGCCGGCGCCAGGGAGGGGACCCCCGGAGGCTGAGGAGCGGGAGGCGTCGGCCTCCCCGGGGCCCGCCTCCCGGAGCTCCTCCTGGCGGTGCCGGAACGCGCCGACACGCGATCCCGGACAGGGCCCCGGGGGGGCGGCCCTGCGGCCCTCTGGTGCCCGAAGTGTGTTCGCCGGGCGTTTTCCGGCCAATTCTCACGAGCGTTCTGCCCAAATCGGGATCGATTTGGGCAGAACGCTCGTGAGAATTGGCCGGCGTTGGGCAGCCCTGGTCAGCGCCCAGGGCCGCGTGGAGCAGGGCCCTTTCTCGCTCGGGGCATGGCGCGGCCACCCGGAAAACGAGCCGCGACGATGGGGCGCGGCCGGCGGCCCCGGCGCCGGGGAGTTTTCCCCGAGCAGAGTGGATGGAGGCGCCGTGGCCGGGCGTCCGCCTCCGCCGTGGCGGGCGGCCGGGGCGCCCGTGGAGGGGGCTGGCCTCTGCGGGGGAACGGAGTGATCTCTCACTCCACGGCTGGGGCGAAGCCGCGAAAGGTGCCGTGGTCGCCGGGACGGTCGGGGGGACTCGTGGCGCGGGACTCAGGGTTCCCCATGCGGAGGCCCCCAGGCTCAGGCCCCTGGCCACGGAAGGCTGAGCAAGCAGGCCCGGGCCCGGGCCCGGCTTTCGGGGCTGGCCCGGCCCCAGCGGCCGGCGCCAGGGAGGGGACCCCCGGAGGCTGAGGAGCGGGAGGCGTCGGCCTCCCCGGGGCCCGCCTCCCGGAGCTCCTCCTGGCGGTGCCGGAACGCGCCGACACGCGATCCCGGACAGGGCCCCGGGGGGGCGGCCCTGCGGCCCTCTGGTGCCCGAAGTGTGTTCGCCGGGCGTTTTCCGGCCAATTCTCACGAGCGTTCTGCCCAAATCGGGATCGATTTGGGCAGAACGCTCGTGAGAATTGGCCGGCGTTGGGCAGCCCTGGTCAGCGCCCAGGGCCGCGTGGAGCAGGGCCCTTTCTCGCTCGGGGCATGGCGCGGCCACCCGGAAAACGAGCCGCGACGATGGGGCGCGGCCGGCGGCCCCGGCGCCGGGGAGTTTTCCCCGAGCAGAGTGGATGGAGGCGCCGTGGCCGGGCGTCCGCCTCCGCCGTGGCGGGCGGCCGGGGCGCCCGTGGAGGGGGCTGGCCTCTGTGGGGGAACGGAGTGATCTCTCACTCCACGGCTGGGGCGAAGCCGCGAAAGGTGCCGTGGTCGCCGGGACGGTCGGGGGGACTCGTGGCGCGGGACTCAGGGTTCCCCATGCGGAGGCCCCCAGGCTCAGGCCCCTGGCCACGGAAGGCTGAGCAAGCAGGCCCGGGCCCGGGCCCGGCTTTCGGGGCTGGCCCGGCCCCAGCGGCCGGCGCCAGGGAGGGGACCCCCGGAGGCTGAGGAGCGGGAGGCGTCGGCCTCCCCGGGGCCCGCCTCCCGGAGCTCCTCCTGGCGGTGCCGGAATGCGCCGACACGCGATCCCGGACAGGGCCCCGGGGGGGGCGGCCCTGCGGCCCTCTGGTGCCCGAAGTGTGTTCGCCGGGCGTTTTCCGGCCAATTCTCACGAGCGTTCTGCCCAAATCGGGAGCGATTTGGGCAGAACGCTCGTGAGAATTGGCCGGCGTTGGGCAGCCCTGGTCAGCGCCCAGGGCCGCGTGGAGCAGGGCCCTTTCTCGCTCGGGGCATGGCGCGGCCACCCGGAAAACGAGCCGCGACGATGGGGCGCGGCCGGCGGCCCCGGCGCCGGGGAGTTTTCCCTGAGCAGAGTGGATGGAGGCGCCGTGGCCGGGCGTCCGCCTCCGCCGTGGCGGGCGGCCGGGGCGCCCGTGGAGGGGGCTGGCCTCTGCGGGGGAACGGAGTGATCTCTCACTCCACGGCTCGGGCGAAGCCGCGAAAGGTGCCGTGGTCGCCGGGACGGTCGGGGGGACTCGTGGCGCGGGACTCAGGGTTCCCCATGCGGAGGCCCCCAGGCTCAGGCCCCTGGCCACGGAAGGCTGAGCAAGCAGGCCCGGGCCCGGGCCCGGCTTTCGGGGCTGGCCCGGCCCCAGCGGCCGGCGCCAGGGAGGGGACCCCCGGAGGCTGAGGAGCGGGAGGCGTCGGCCTCCCCGGGGCCCGCCTCCCGGAGCTCCTCCTGGCGGTGCCGGAACGCGCCGACACGCGATCCCGGACAGGGCCCCGGGGGGGCGCCCTGCGGCCCTCTGGTGCCCGAAGTGTGTTCGCCGGGCGTTTTCCGGCCAATTCTCACGAGCGTTCTGCCCAAATCGGGATCGATTTGGGCAGAACGCTCGTGAGAATTGGCCGGCGTTGGGCAGCCCTGGTCAGCGCCCAGGGCCGCGTGGAGCAGGGCCCTTTCTCGCTCGGGGCATGGCGCGGCCACCCGGAAAACGAGCCGCGACGATGGGGCGCGGCCGGCGGCCCCGGCGCCGGGGAGTTTTCCCCGAGCAGAGTGGATGGAGGCGCCGTGGCCGGGCGTCCGCCTCCGCCGTGGCGGGCGGCCGGGGCGCCCGTGGAGGGGGCTGGCCTCTGCGGGGGAACGGAGTGATCTCTCACTCCACGGCTGGGGCGAAGCCGCGAAAGATGCCGTGGTCGCCGGGACGGTCGGGGGGACTCGTGGCGCGGGACTCAGGGTTCCCCATGCGGAGGCCCCCAGGCTCAGGCCCCTGGCCACGGAAGGCTGAGCAAGCAGGCCCGGGCCCGGGCCCGGCTTTCGGGGCTGGCCCGGCCCCAGCGGCCGGCGCCAGGGAGGGGACCCCCGGAGGCTGAGGAGCGGGAGGCGTCGGCCTCCCCGGGGCCCGCCTCCCGGAGCTCCTCCTGGCGGTGCCGGAACGCGCCGAGACGCGATCCCGGACAGGGCCCCGGGGGGGCGGCCCTGCGGCCCTCTGGTGCCCGAAGTGTGTTCGCCGGGCGTTTTCCGGCCAATTCTCACGAGCGTTCTGCCCAAATCGGGAGCGATTTGGGCAGAACGCTCGTGAGAATTGGCCGGCGTTGGGCAGCCCTGGTCAGCGCCCAGGGCCGCGTGGAGCAGGGCCTTTTCTCGCTCGGGGCATGGCGCGGCCACCCGGAAAACGAGCCGCGACGATGGGGCGCGGCCGGCGGCCCCGGCGCCGGGGAGTTTTCCCCGAGCAGAGTGGATGGAGGCGCCGTGGCCGGGCGTCCGCCTCCGCCGTGGCGGGCGGCCGGGGCGCCCGTGGAGGGGGCTGGCCTCTGCGGGGGAACGGAGTGATCTCTCACTCCACGGCTGGGGCGAAGCCGCGAAAGGTGCCGTGGTCGCCGGGACGGTCGGGGGGACTCGTGGCGCGGGACTCAGGGTTCCCCATGCGGAGGCCCCCAGGCTCAGGCCCCTGGCCACGGAAGGCTGAGCAAGCAGGCCCGGGCCCGGGCCCGGCTTTCGGGGCTGGCCCGGCCCCAGCGGCCGGCGCCAGGGAGGGGACCCCCGGAGGCTGAGGAGCGGGAGGCGTCGGCCTCCCCGGGGCCCGCCTCCCGGAGCTCCTCCTGGCGGTGCCGGAACGCGCCGAGACGCGATCCCGGACAGGGCCCCGGGGGGGCGGCCCTGCGGCCCTCTGGTGCCCGAAGTGTGTTCGCCGGGCGTTTTCCGGCCAATTCTCACGAGCGTTCTGCCCAAATCGGGAGCGATTTGGGCAGAACGCTCGTGAGAATTGGCCGGCGTTGGGCAGCCCTGGTCAGCGCCCAGGGCCGCGTGGAGCAGGGCCCTTTCTCGCTCGGGGCATGGCGCGGCCACCCGGAAAACGAGCCGCGACGATGGGGCGCGGCCGGCGGCCCCGGCGCCGGGGAGTTTTCCCCGAGCAGAGTGGATGGAGGCGCCGTGGCCGGGCGTCCGCCTCCGCCGTGGCGGGCGGCCGGGGCGCCCGTGGAGGGGGCTGGCCTCTGCGGGGGAACGGAGTGATCTCTCACTCCACGGCTGGGGCGAAGCCGCGAAAGGTGCCGTGGTCGCCGGGACGGTCGGGGGGACTCGTGGCGCGGGACTCAGGGTTCCCCATGCGGAGGCCCCCAGGCTCAGGCCCCTGGCCACGGAAGGCTGAGCAAGCAGGCCCGGGCCCGGGCCCGGCTTTCGGGGCTGGCCCGGCCCCAGCGGCCGGCGCCAGGGAGGGGACCCCCGGAGGCTGAGGAGCGGGAGGCGTCGGCCTCCCCGGGGCCCGCCTCCCGGAGCTCCTCCTGGCGGTGCCGTAACGCGCCGAGACGCGATCCCGGACAGGGCCCCGGGGGGGCGGCCCTGCGGCCCTCTGGTGCCCGAAGTGTGTTCGCCGGGCGTTTTCCGGCCAATTCTCACGAGCGTTCTGCCCAAATCGGGAGCGATTTGGGCAGAACGCTCGTGAGAATTGGCCGGCGTTGGGCAGCCCTGGTCAGCGCCCAGGGCCGCGTGGAGCAGGGCCCTTTCTCGCTCGGGGCATGGCGCGGCCACCCGGAAAACGAGCCGCGACGATGGGGCGCGGCCGGCGGCCCCGGCGCCGGGGAGTTTTCCCCGAGCAGAGTGGATGGAGGCGCCGTGGCCGGGCGTCCGCCTCCGCCGTGGCGGGCGGCCGGGGCACCCGTGGAGGGGGCTGGCCTCTGCGGGGGAACGGAGTGATCTCTCACTCCACGGCTGGGGCGAAGCCGCGAAAGGTGCCGTGGTCGCCGGGACGGTCGGGGGGACTCGTGGCGCGGGACTCAGGGTTCCCCATGCGGAGGCCCCCAGTCTCAGGCCCCTGGCCACGGAAGGCTGAGCAAGCAGGCCCGGGCCCGGGCCCGGCTTTCGGGGCTGGCCCGGCCCCAGCGGCCGGCGCCAGGGAGGGGACCCCCGGAGGCTGAGGAGCGGGAGGCGTCGGCCTCCCCGGGGCCCGCCTCCCGGAGCTCCTCCTGGCGGTGCCGGAACGCGCCGAGACGCGATCCCGGACAGGGCCCCGGGGGGGCGGCCCTGCGGCCCTCTGGTGCCCGAAGTGTGTTCGCCGGGCGTTTTCCGGCCAATTCTCACGAGCGTTCTGCCCAAATCGGGAGCGATTTGGGCAGAACGCTCGTGAGAATTGGCCGGCGTTGGGCAGCCCTGGTCAGCGCCCAGGGCCGCGTGGAGCAGGGCCCTTTCTCGCTCGGGGCATGGCGCGGCCACCCGGAAAACGAGCCGCGACGATGGGGCGCGGCCGGCGGCCCCGGCGCCGGGGAGTTTTCCCCGAGCAGAGTGGATGGAGGCGCCGTGGCCGGGCGTCCGCCTCCGCCGTGGCGGGCGGCCGGGGCGCCCGTGGAGGGGGCTGGCCTCTGCCGGGGAACGGAGTGATCTCTCACTCCACGGCTGGGGCGAAGCCGCGAAAGGTGCCGTGGTCGCCGGGACGGTCGGGGGGACTCGTGGCGCGGGACTCAGGGTTCCCCATGCGGAGGCCCCCAGGCTCAGGCCCCTGGCCACGGAATGCTGAGCAAGCAGGCCCGGGCCCGGGCCCGGCTTTCGGGGCTGGCCCGGCCCCAGCGGCCGGCGCCAGGGAGGGGACCCCCGGAGGCTGAGGAGCGGGAGGCGTCGGCCTCCCCGGGGCCCGCCTCCCGGAGCTCCTCCTGGCGGTGCCGGAACGCGCCGAGACGCGATCCCGGACAGGGCCCCGGGGGGGCGGCCCTGCGGCCCTCTGGTGCCCGAAGTGTGTTCGCCGGGCGTTTTCCGGCCAATTCTCACGAGCGTTCTGCCCAAATCGGGAGCGATTTGGGCAGAACGCTCGTGAGAATTGGCCGGCGTTGGGCAGCCCTGGTCAGCGCCCAGGGCCGCGTGGAGCAGGGCCCTTTCTCGCTCGGGGCATGGCGCGGCCACCCGGAAAACGAGCCGCGACGATGGGGCGCGGCCGGCGGCCCCGGCGCCGGGGAGTTTTCCCCGAGCAGAGTGGATGGAGGCGCCGTGGCCGGGCGTCCGCCTCCGCCGTGGCGGGCGGCCGGGGCGCCCGTGGAGGGGGCTGGCCTCTGCGGGGGAACGGAGTGATCTCTCACTCCACGGCTGGGGCGAAGCCGCGAAAGGTGCCGTGGTCGCCGGGACGGTCGGGGGGACTCGTGGCGCGGGACTCAGGGTTCCCCATGCGGAGGCCCCCAGGCTCAGGCCCCTGGCCACGGAAGGCTGAGCAAGCAGGCCCGGGCCCGGGCCCGGCTTTCGGGGCTGGCCCGGCCCCAGCGGCCGGCGCCAGGGAGGGGACCCCCGGAGGCTGAGGAGCGGGAGGCGTCGGCCTCCCCGGGGCCCGCCTCCCGGAGCTCCTCCTGGCGGTGCCGGAACGCGCCGACACGCGATCCCGGACAGGGCCCCGGGGGGGCGGCCCTGCGGCCCTCTGGTGCCCGAAGTGTGTTCGCCGGGCGTTTTCCGGCCAATTCTCACGAGCGTTCTGCCCAAATCGGGAGCGATTTGGGCAGAACGCTCGTGAGAATTGGCCGGCGTTGGGCAGCCCTGGTCAGCGCCCAGGGCCGCGTGGAGCAGGGCCCTTTCTCGCTCGGGGCATGGCGCGGCCACCCGGAAAACGAGCCGCGACGATGGGGCGCGGCCGGCGGCCCCGGCGCCGGGGAGTTTTCCCCGAGCAGAGTGGATGGAGGCGCCGTGGCCGGGCGTCCGCCTCCGCCGTGGCGGGCGGCCGGGGCGCCCGTGGAGGGGGCTGGCCTCTGCGGGGGAACGGAGTGATCTCTCACTCCACGGCTGGGGCGAAGCCGCGAAAGGTGCCGTGGTCGCCGGGACGGTCGGGGGGACTCGTGGCGCGGGACTCAGGGTTCCCCATGCGGAGGCCCCCAGGCTCAGGCCCCTGGCCACGGAAGGCTGAGCAAGCAGGCCCGGGCCCGGGCCCGGCTTTCGGGGCTGGCCCGGCCCCAGCGGCCGGCGCCAGGGAGGGGACCCCCGGAGGCTGAGGAGCGGGAGGCGTCGGCCTCCCCGGGGCCCGCCTCCCGGAGCTCCTCCTGGCGGTGCCGGAACGCGCCGAGACGCGATCCCGGACAGGGCCCCGGGGGGGCGGCCCTGCGGCCCTCTGGTGCCCGAAGTGTGTTCGCCGGGCGTTTTCCGGCCAATTCTCACGAGCGTTCTGCCCAAATCGGGAGCGATTTGGGCAGAACGCTCGTGAGAATTGGCCGGCGTTGGGCAGCCCTGGTCAGCGCCCAGGGCCGCGTGGAGCAGGGCCCTTTCTCGCTCGGGGCATGGCGCGGCCACCCGGAAAACGAGCCGCGACGTTGGGGCGCGGCCGGCGGCCCCGGCGCCGGGGAGTTTTCCCCGAGCAGAGTGGATGGAGGCGCCGTGGCCGGGCGTCCGCCTCCGCCGTGGCGGGCGGCCGGGGCACCCGTGGAGGGGGCTGGCCTCTGCGGGGGAACGGAGTGATCTCTCACTCCACGGCTGGGGCGAAGCCGCGAAAGGTGCCGTGGTCGCCGGGACGGTCGGGGGGACTCGTGGCGCGGGACTCAGGGTTCCCCATGCGGAGGCCCCCAGTCTCAGGCCCCTGGCCACGGAAGGCTGAGCAAGCAGGCCCGGGCCCGGGCCCGGCTTTCGGGGCTGGCCCGGCCCCAGCGGCCGGCGCCAGGGAGGGGACCCCCGGAGGCTGAGGAGCGGGAGGCGTCGGCCTCCCCGGGGCCCGCCTCCCGGAGCTCCTCCTGGCGGTGCCGGAACGCGCCGAGACGCGATCCCGGACAGGGCCCCGGGGGGGCGGCCCTGCGGCCCTCTGGTGCCCGAAGTGTGTTCGCCGGGCGTTTTCCGGCCAATTCTCACGAGCGTTCTGCCCAAATCGGGAGCGATTTGGGCAGAACGCTCGTGAGAATTGGCCGGCGTTGGGCAGCCCTGGTCAGCGCCCAGGGCCGCGTGGAGCAGGGCCCTTTCTCGCTCGGGGCATGGCGCGGCCACCCGGAAAACGAGCCGCGACGATGGGGCGCGGCCGGCGGCCCCGGCGCCGGGGAGTTTTCCCCGAGCAGAGTGGATGGAGGCGCCGTGGCCGGGCGTCCGCCTCCGCCGTGGCGGGCGGCCGGGGCGCCCGTGGAGGGGGCTGGCCTCTGCCGGGGAACGGAGTGATCTCTCACTCCACGGCTGGGGCGAAGCCGCGAAAGGTGCCGTGGTCGCCGGGACGGTCGGGGGGACTCGTGGCGCGGGACTCAGGGTTCCCCATGCGGAGGCCCCCAGGCTCAGGCCCCTGGCCACGGAAGGCTGAGCAAGCAGGCCCGGGCCCGGGCCCGGCTTTCGGGGCTGGCCCGGCCCCAGCGGCCGGCGCCAGGGAGGGGACCCCCGGAGGCTGAGGAGCGGGAGGCGTCGGCCTCCCCGGGGCCCGCCTCCCGGAGCTCCTCCTGGCGGTGCCGGAACGCGCCGACACGCGATCCCGGACAGGGCCCCGGGGGGGCGGCCCTGCGGCCCTCTGGTGCCCGAAGTGTGTTCGCCGGGCGTTTTCCGGCCAATTCTCACGAGCGTTCTGCCCAAATCGGGAGCGATTTGGGCAGAACGCTCGTGAGAATTGGCCGGCGTTGGGCAGCCCTGGTCAGCGCCCAGGGCCGCGTGGAGCAGGGCCCTTTCTCGCTCGGGGCATGGCGCGGCCACCCGGAAAACGAGCCGCGACGATGGGGCGCGGCCGGCGGCCCCGGAGCCGGGGAGTTTTCCCCGAGCAGAGTGGATGGAGGCGCCGTGGCCGGGCGTCCGCCTCCGCCGTGGCGGGCGGCCGGGGCGCCCGTGGAGGGGGCTGGCCTCTGCGGGGGAACGGAGTGATCTCTCACTCCACGGCTGGGGCGAAGCCGCGAAAGGTGCCGTGGTCGCCGGGACGGTCGGGGGGACTCGTGGCGCGGGACTCAGGGTTCCCCATGCGGAGGCCCCCAGGCTCAGGCCCCTGGCCACGGAAGGCTGAGCAAGCAGGCCCGGGCCCGGGCCCGGCTTTCGGGGCTGGCCCGGCCCCAGCGGCCGGCGCCAGGGAGGGGACCCCCGGAGGCTGAGGAGCGGGAGGCGTCGGCCTCCCCGGGGCCCGCCTCCCGGAGCTCCTCCTGGCGGTGCCGGAACGCGCCGAGACGCGATCCCGGACAGGGCCCCGGGGGGGCGGCCCTGCGGCCCTCTGGTGCCCGAAGTGTGTTCGCCGGGCGTTTTCCGGCCAATTCTCACGAGCGTTCTGCCCAAATCGGGAGCGATTTGGGCAGAACGCTCGTGAGAATTGGCCGGCGTTGGGCAGCCCTGGTCAGCGCCCAGGGCCGCGTGGAGCAGGGCCCTTTCTCGCTCGGGGCATGGCGCGGCCACCCGGAAAACGAGCCGCGACGATGGGGCGCGGCCGGCGGCCCCGGCGCCGGGGAGTTTTCCCCGAGCAGAGTGGATGGAGGCGCCGTGGCCGGGCGTCCGCCTCCGCCGTGGCGGGCGGCCGGGGCGCCCGTGGAGGGGGCTGGCCTCTGCGGGGGAACGGAGTGATCTCTCACTCCACGGCTGGGGCGAAGCCGCGAAAGGTGCCGTGGTCGCCGGGACGGTCGGGGGGACTCGTGGCGCGGGACTCAGGGTTCCCCATGCGGAGGCCCCCAGGCTCAGGCCCCTGGCCACGGAAGGCTGAGCAAGCAGGCCCGGGCCCGGGCCCGGCTTTCGGGGCTGGCCCGGCCCCAGCGGCCGGCGCCAGGGAGGGGACCCCCGGAGGCTGAGGAGCGGGAGGCGTCGGCCTCCCCGGGGCCCGCCTCCCGGAGCTCCTCCTGGCGGTGCCGGAACGCGCCGAGACGCGATCCCGGACAGGGCCCCAGGGGGGCGGCCCTGCGGCCCTCTGGTGCCCGAAGTGTGTTCGCCGGGCGTTTTCCGGCCAATTCTCACGAGCGTTCTGCCCAAATCGGGAGCGATTTGGGCAGAACGCTCGTGAGAATTGGCCGGCGTTGGGCAGCCCTGGTCAGCGCCCAGGGCCGCGTGGAGCAGGGCCCTTTCTCGCTCGGGGCATGGCGCGGCCACCCGGAAAACGAGCCGCGACGATGGGGCGCGGCCGGCGGCCCCGGCGCCGGGGAGTTTTCCCCGAGCAGAGTGGATGGAGGCGCCGTGGCCGGGCGTCCGCCTCCGCCGTGGCGGGCGGCCGGGGCGCCCGTGGAGGGGGCTGGCCTCTGCGGGGGAACGGAGTGATCTCTCACTCCACGGCTGGGGCGAAGCCGCGAAAGGTGCCGTGGTCGCCGGGACGGTCGGGGGGACTCGTGGCGCGGGACTCAGGGTTCCCCATGCGGAGGCCCCCAGGCTCAGGCCCCTGGCCACGGAAGGCTGAGCAAGCAGGCCCGGGCCCGGGCCCGGCTTTCGGGGCTGGCCCGGCCCCAGCGGCCGGCGCCAGGGAGGGGACCCCCGGAGGCTGAGGAGCGGGAGGCGTCGGCCTCCCCGGGGCCCGCCTCCCGGAGCTCCTCCTGGCGGTGCCGGAACGCGCCGAGACGCGATCCCGGACAGGGCCCCGGGGGGGCGGCCCTGCGGCCCTCTGGTGCCCGAAGTGTGTTCGCCGGGCGTTTTCCGGCCAATTCTCACGAGCGTTCTGCCCAAATCGGGAGCGATTTGGGCAGAACGCTCGTGAGAATTGGCCGGCGTTGGGCAGCCCTGGTCAGCGCCCAGGGCCGCGTGGAGCAGGGCCCTTTCTCGCTCGGGGCATGGCGCGGCCACCCGGAAAACGAGCCGCGACGATGGGGCGCGGCCGGCGGCCCCGGCGCCGGGGAGTTTTCCCCGAGCAGAGTGGATGGAGGCGCCGTGGCCGGGCGTCCGCCTCCGCCGTGGCGGGCGGCCGGGGCACCCGTGGAGGGGGCTGGCCTCTGCGGGGGAACGGAGTGATCTCTCACTCCACGGCTGGGGCGAAGCCGCGAAAGGTGCCGTGGTCGCCGGGACGGTCGGGGGGACTCGTGGCGCGGGACTCAGGGTTCCCCATGCGGAGGCCCCCAGTCTCAGGCCCCTGGCCACGGAAGGCTGAGCAAGCAGGCCCGGGCCCGGGCCCGGCTTTCGGGGCTGGCCCGGCCCCAGCGGCCGGCGCCAGGGAGGGGACCCCCGGAGGCTGAGGAGCGGGAGGCGTCGGCCTCCCCGGGGCCCGCCTCCCGGAGCTCCTCCTGGCGGTGCCGGAACGCGCCGAGACGCGATCCCGGACAGGGCCCCGGGGGGGCGGCCCTGCGGCCCTCTGGTGCCCGAAGTGTGTTCGCCGGGCGTTTTCCGGCCAATTCTCACGAGCGTTCTGCCCAAATCGGGAGCGATTTGGGCAGAACGCTCGTGAGAATTGGCCGGCGTTGGGCAGCCCTGGTCAGCGCCCAGGGCCGCGTGGAGCAGGGCCCTTTCTCGCTCGGGGCATGGCGCGGCCACCCGGAAAACGAGCCGCGACGATGGGGCGCGGCCGGCGGCCCCGGCGCCGGGGAGTTTTCCCCGAGCAGAGTGGATGGAGGCGCCGTGGCCGGGCGTCCGCCTCCGCCGTGGCGGGCGGCCGGGGCGCCCGTGGAGGGGGCTGGCCTCTGCCGGGGAACGGAGTGATCTCTCACTCCACGGCTGGGGCGAAGCCGCGAAAGGTGCCGTGGTCCCCGGGACGGTCGGGGGGACTCGTGGCGCGGGACTCAGGGTTCCCCATGCGGAGGCCCCCAGGCTCAGGCCCCTGGCCACGGAAGGCTGAGCAAGCAGGCCCGGGCCCGGGCCCGGCTTTCGGGGCTGGCCCGGCCCCAGCGGCCGGCGCCAGGGAGGGGACCCCCGGAGGCTGAGGAGCGGGAGGCGTCGGCCTCCCCGGGGCCCGCCTCCCGGAGCTCCTCCTGGCGGTGCCGGAACGCGCCGACACGCGATCCCGGACAGGGCCCCGGGGGGGCGGCCCTGCGGCCCTCTGGTGCCCGAAGTGTGTTCGCCGGGCGTTTTCCGGCCAATTCTCACGAGCGTTCTGCCCAAATCGGGAGCGATTTGGGCAGAACGCTCGTGAGAATTGGCCGGCGTTGGGCAGCCCTGGTCAGCGCCCAGGGCCGCGTGGAGCAGGGCCCTTTCTCGCTCGGGGCATGGCGCGGCCACCCGGAAAACGAGCCGCGACGATGGGGCGCGGCCGGCGGCCCCGGAGCCGGGGAGTTTTCCCCGAGCAGAGTGGATGGAGGCGCCGTGGCCGGGCGTCCGCCTCCGCCGTGGCGGGCGGCCGGGGCGCCCGTGGAGGGGGCTGGCCTCTGCGGGGGAACGGAGTGATCTCTCACTCCACGGCTGGGGCGAAGCCGCGAAAGGTGCCGTGGTCGCCGGGACGGTCGGGGGGACTCGTGGCGCGGGACTCAGGGTTCCCCATGCGGAGGCCCCCAGGCTCAGGCCCCTGGCCACGGAAGGCTGAGCAAGCAGGCCCGGGCCCGGGCCCGGCTTTCGGGGCTGGCCCGGCCCCAGCGGCCGGCGCCAGGGAGGGGACCCCCGGAGGCTGAGGAGCGGGAGGCGTCGGCCTCCCCGGGGCCCGCCTCCCGGAGCTCCTCCTGGCGGTGCCGGAACGCGCCGAGACGCGATCCCGGACAGGGCCCCGGGGGGGCGGCCCTGCGGCCCTCTGGTGCCCGAAGTGTGTTCGCCGGGCGTTTTCCGGCCAATTCTCACGAGCGTTCTGCCCAAATCGGGAGCGATTTGGGCAGAACGCTCGTGAGAATTGGCCGGCGTTGGGCAGCCCTGGTCAGCGCCCAGGGCCGCGTGGAGCAGGGCCCTTTCTCGCTCGGGGCATGGCGCGGCCACCCGGAAAACGAGCCGCGACGATGGGGCGCGGCCGGCGGCCCCGGCGCCGGGGAGTTTTCCCCGAGCAGAGTGGATGGAGGCGCCGTGGCCGGGCGTCCGCCTCCGCCGTGGCGGGCGGCCGGGGCGCCCGTGGAGGGGGCTGGCCTCTGTGGGGGAACGGAGTGATCTCTCACTCCACGGCTGGGGCGAAGCCGCGAAAGGTGCCGTGGTCGCCGGGACGGTCGGGGGGACTCGTGGCGCGGGACTCAGGGTTCCCCATGCGGAGGCCCCCAGGCTCAGGCCCCTGGCCACGGAAGGCTGAGCAAGCAGGCCCGGGCCCGGGCCCGGCTTTCGGGGCGGGCCCGGCCCCAGCGGCCGGCGCCAGGGAGGGGACCCCCGGAGGCTGAGGAGCGGGAGGCGTCGGCCTCCCCGGGGCCCGCCTCCCGGAGCTCCTCCTGGCGGTGCCGGAACGCGACGACACGCGATCCCGGACAGGGCCCCGGGGGGGGCCGCCCTGCGGCCCTGTGGTGCCCGAAGTGTGTTCGCCGGGCGTTTTCCGGCCAATTCTCACGAGCGTTCTGCCCAAATCGGGATCGATTTGGGCAGAACGCTCGTGAGAATTGGCCGGCGTTGGGCAGCCCTGGTCAGCTCCCCGTTCCGCGTGGAGCAGGGACCTTTCTCGCTCGGGGCATGTCGCGGCCACCCGGAAAACCAGCCGCGACGATGGGGCGCGGCCGGCAGCCGCGGCGCCGGGGAGTTTTCCCCGAGCAGAGTGGATGGAGGCGCCGTGGCCGGGCGTTCGCCTCCGCCGTCGCGGGCGGCCGGGTCGCCCCTGGAGGGGGCTGGCCTCTGTGGGGAAACGGACTGGTCTCTCACTCCGCGGCTAGGACGAAGCCGCGAAAGGTGCCGTTGTCGCCGGGACGTTCGGTGGACTCGTGGCGCGGGACTCAGGGTTCCCCATGGGGAGGCCCCCAGGCTCAGGCCCCTGGCAACGGAAGGCTGAGCAAGCAGGCCCGGGCCCGGGCCCGGCTTTCGGCGCTGGACCGGCCCCAGCTGCCGGCGCCAGGGAGGGGACCCCCGGAGGCTGAGGAGCGGGAGGCGTCGGCCGCCCCGCGGCACGCCTCCCGGAGCTCCTCCTGGCGGTGCCGGAACGCGACGACACGCGATCCCGGACAGGGCCCCGGGGGGGGCCGCCCTGCGGCCCTGTGGTGCCCGAAGTGTGTTCGCCGGGCGTTTTCCGGCCAATTCTCACGAGCGTTCTGCCCAAATCGGGATCGATTTGGGCAGAACGCTCGTGAGAATTGGCCAGCGTTGGGCAGCCCTGGTCAGCGCCCAGTTCCGCGTGGAGCAGGGCCCTTTCTCGCTCGGGGCATGTCGCGGCCACCCGAAAAACGAGCCGCGACGATGGGGCGCGGCCGGCAGCCGCGGCGCCGGGGAGTTTTCCCCGAGCAGAGTGGATGGAGGCGCCGTGGCCGGGCGTCCGCCTCCGCCGTGGCGGGCGGCCGGGTCGCCCCTGGAGGGGGCTGGCCTCTGTGGGGAAACGGACTGGTCTCTCACTCCGCGGCTAGGACGAAGCCGCGAAAGGTGCCGTTGTCGCCGGGACGTTCGGTGGACTCGTGGCGCGGGACTCAGGGTTCCCCATGGGGAGGCCCCCAGGCTCAGGCCCCTGGCAACGGAAGGCTGAGCAAGCAGGCCCGGGCCCGGGCCCGGCTATCGGGGCTGGCCCGGCCCCAGCTGCCGGCGCCAGGGAGGGGACCCCCGGAGGCTGAGGAGTGGGAGGCGTCGGCCTCCCCGCGGCACGCCTCCCGGAGCTCCTCCTGGCGGTGCCGGAACGCGAGGACACGCGATCCCGGACAGGGTCCCGGGGGGGGCCGCCCTGCGGCCCTCTGGTGCCCGAAGTGTGTTCGCCGGGCGTTTTCCCGCCAAATCTCACGAGCGTTGTGCCCAAATCGGGATCGATTTGGGCAGAACGCTCGTGAGAATTGGCCGGCGTTGGGCAGCCCTGGTCAGCGCCCAGTTCCGCGTGGAGCAGGGCCCTTTCTCGCTCGGGGCATGTCGCGGCCACCCGGAAAACGAGCCGCGACGATGGGGCGCGGCCGGAAGCCGCGGCGCCGGGGAGTTTTCCCCGAGCAGAGAGGATGGAGGCGCCGTGGCCGGGCGTTGCCTCCGCCGTGGCGGGCGGCCGGGGCGCCCCTGGAGGGGGCTGGCCTCTGTGGGGAAACGGACAGGTCTCTCACACTGCGGCTAGGACGAAGCCGCGAAAGGTGCCGTTGTCGCCGGGACGGTCGGGGGACTCGTGGCGCGGGTCTCAGGGTTCCCCATGGGGAGGCCCCCAGGCTCAGGCCCCTGGCAACGGAAGGCTGAGCAAGCAGGCCCGGGCCTGGACCCGGCTTTCGGGGCTGGCCCGGCCCCAGCTGCCGGCGCCAGGGAGGGGACCCCCGGAGGCTGAGGAGCGGGAGGCGTCGGCCGCCCCGCGGCACGCCTCCCTGAGCTCCTCCTGGCGGTGCCGGAACGCGACGACACGCGATCCCGGACAGGGCCACGGGGGGGGCCGCCCTGCGGCCCTGTGGTGCCCGAAGTGTGTTCGCCGGGCCTTTACCGGCCAAATCTCACGAGCGTTCTGCCCAAATCGGGATCGATTTGGGCAGAACGCTCGTGAGAATTGGCCGGCGTTGGGCAGCCCTGGTCAGCGCCCAGTTCCGCGTGGAGCAGGGCCCTTTCTCGCTCGGGGCATGTCGCGGCCACCCGGAAAACGAGCCGCGACGATGGGGCGCGGCCGGAAGCCGCGGCGCCGGGGAGTTTTCCCCGAGCAGAGTGGATGGAGGCGCCGTGGCCGGGCGTCCGCCTCCGCCGTGGCGGGCGGCCGGGGCGCCCCTGGAGGGGGCTGGCCTCTGTGGGGAAACGGACTGGTCTCTCACTCCGCGGCTAGGACGAAGCCGCGAAAGGTGCCGTTGTCGCCGGGACGGTTGGGGGACTCGTGGCGCGGGACTCAGGGTTCCCCATGGGGAGGCTCCCAGGCTCAGGCCCCTGGCAACGGAAGGCTGAGCAAGCAGGCCCGGGCCCGGGCCCGGCTTTCGGGGCTGGCCCGGCCCCAGCTGCCGGCGCCAGGGAGGGGACCCCGGAGGCTGAGGAGCGGGAGGCGTCGGCCGCCCCGCGGCACGCCTCCCGGAGCTCCTCCTGGCGGTGCCGGAACGCGACGACACGCGATCCCGGACAGGGCCACGGGGGGGGCCGCCCTGCGGCCCTGTGGTGCCCGAAGTGTGTTCGCCGGGCCTTTACCGGCCAAATCTCACGAGCGTTCTGCCCAAATCGGGATCGATTTGGGCAGAACGCTCGTGAGAATTGGCCGGCGTTGGGCAGCCCTGGTCAGCGCCCAGTTCCGCGTGGAGCAGGGCCCTTTCTCGCTCGGGGCATGTCGCGGCCACCCGGAAAACGAGCCGCGACGATGGGGCGCGGCCGGAAGCCGCGGCGCCGGGGAGTTTTCCCCGAGCAGAGTGGATGGAGGCGCCGTGGCCGGGCGTCCGCCTCCGCCGTGGCGGGCGGCCGGGGCGCCCCTGGAGGGGGCTGGCCTCTGTGGGGAAACGGACTGGTCTCTCACTCCGCGGCTAGGACGAAGCCGCGAAAGGTGCCGTTGTCGCCGGGACGGTTGGGGGACTCGTGGCGCGGGACTCAGGGTTCCCCATGGGGAGGCTCCCAGGCTCAGGCCCCTGGCAACGGAAGGCTGAGCAAGCAGGCCCGGGCCCGGGCCCGGCTTTCGGGGCTGGCCCGGCCCCAGCTGCCGGCGCCAGGGAGGGGACCCCGGAGGCTGAGGAGCGGGAGGCGTCGGCCTCACCGCGGCACGCCTCCCGGAGCTCCTCCTGGCGGTGCCGGAACGCGACGACACGCGATCCCGGACAGGGCCCCGGGGGGGGCCGACCTGCGGCCCTGTGGTGCCCGAAGTGTGTTCGCCGGGCGTTTTCCGGCCAATTCTCACGAGCGTTCTGCCCAAATCGGGATCGATTTGGGCAGAACGCTCGTGAGAATTGGCCGGCGTTGGGCAGCCCTGGTCAGCGCCCAGGGCCGCGTGGAGCAGGGCCCTTTCTCGCTCGGGGCATGTCGCGGCCACCCGGAAAACGAGCCGCGACGATGGGGCGCGGCCGGCAACCGCGGCGCCGGGGAGTTTTCCCCGAGCAGAGAGGATGTAGGCGCCGTGGCCGGGCGTCCGCCTCCGCCGTGGCGGGCGGCCCGGGCGCCCCTGGAGGGGGCTGGCCTCTGTGTGGAAACGGACTGGTCTCTCACTCCGCGGCTAGGACGAAGCCGCGAAAGGTGCCGTTGTCGCCGGGACGGTCGGGGGACTCGTGGCGCGGGACTCAGGGTTCCCCATGGGGAGGCCCCCAGGCTCAGGCCCCTGGCAACGGAAGGCTGAGCAAGCAGGCCCGGGCCCGGGCCCGACTTTCGGGGCTGGCCCGGCCCCAGCTGCCGGCGCCAAGGAGGGGACCCCCGGAAGCTGAGGAGCGGGAGGCGTCGGCCTCCCCGCGGCACGCCTCCCGGAGCTCCCCCTGGCGGTGCCGGAACGCGACGACACGCGATCCCGGACAGGGCCCAGGGGGGGGCCGCCCTGCGGCCCTGTGGTGCCCGAAGTGTGTTCGCCGGGCCTTTTCCGGCCAATTCTCACGAGCGTTCTGCCCAAATCTGGATCGATTTGGGCAGAACGCTCGTGAGAATTGGCCGGCATTGGGCAGCCCTGGTCAGCGCCCAGTTCCGCGTGGAGCAGGGCCCTTTCTCGCTCGGGGCATGTCGCGGCCACCTGGAATACGAGCCGTGACGATGGGGCGTGGCCGGCAGCCGCGGCGCCGGGGAGTTTTCCCCGAGCAGAGTGGATGGAGGCGCCGTGGCCGGGCGTCCGCCTCCGCCGTGGCGGGCGGCCGGGGCGCCCCTGGAGGGGGCTGGCCTCTGTGGGGAAACGGACTGGTCTCTCACTCCGCGGCTAGGACGAAGCCGCGAAAGGTGCCGTTGTCGCCGGGACGGTCGGGGGACTCGTGGCGCGGGACTCAGGGTTCCCCATGGGGAGGCCCCCAGGCTCAGGCCCCTGGCAACGGAAGGCTGAGCAAGCAGGCCCGGGCCCGGGCCCGGCTTTCGGGGCTGGCCCGGCCCCAGCTGCCGGCGCCAGGGAGGGGACCCCCGGAGGCTGAGGAGCGGGAGGCTTCGGCCGCCCCGCGGCACGCCTCCCGGAGCTCCTCCTGGCGGTGCCGGAACGCGACGACACGCGATCCCGGACAGGGCCCCGGGTGGGGCCGCCCTTCGGCCCTGTGGTGCCCGAAGTGTGTTCGCCGGGCGTTTTCCGGCCAATTCTCACGAGCGTTCTGCCCAAATCGGGATCGATTTGGGCAGAACGCTCGTGAGAATTGGCCGGCGTTGGGCAGCCCTGGTCAGCGCCCAGTTCCGCGTGGAGCAGGGCCCTTTCTCGCTCGGGGCATGTCGCGGCCACCCGGAAAACGAGCCGCGACGATGGGGGCGCGGCCGGCAGCCGCGGGGCCGGGGAGTTTTCCCCGAGCAGAGTGGATGGAGGCGCCGTGGCCGGGCGTCCGCCTCCGCCGTGGCGGGCGGCCGGGTCGCCCCTGGAGGGGGCTGGCCTCTGTGGGGAAACGGACTGGTCTCTCACTCCGCGGCTAGGACGAAGCCGCGAAAGGTGCCGTTGTCGCCGGGACGTTCGGTGGACTCGTGGCGCGGGACTCAGGGTTCCCCATGGGGAGGACCCCAGGCTCAGGCCCCTGGCAACGGAAGGCTGAGCAAGCAGGCCCGGGCCCGGGCCCGGCTTTCGGGGCTGGACCGGCCCCAGCTGCCGGCGCCAGGGAGGGGACCCCCGGAGTCTGAGGAGCGGGAGGCGTCGGCCGCCCCGCGGCACGCCTCCGGGAGCTCCTCCTGGCGGTGCCGGAACGCGACGACACGCGATCCCGGACAGGGCCCCGGGGGGGGCCGCCCTGCGGCCCTGTGGTGCCCGAAGTGTTTTCGCTGGGCGTTTTCCGGCCAATTCTCACGAGCGTTCTGCCCAAATCGGGATCGATTTGGGCAGAACGCTCGTGAGAATTGGCCGGCATTGGGCAGCCCTGGTCAGCGCCCAGTTCCGCGTGGAGCAGGGCCCTTTCTCGCTCGGGGCATGTCGCGGCCACCTGGAATACGAGCCGCGACGATGGGGCGTGGCCGGCAGCCGCGGCGCCGGGGAGTTTTCCCCGAGCAGAGTGGATGGAGGCGCCGTGGCCGGGCGTCCGCCTCCGCCGTGGCGGGCGGCCGTGGCGCCCCTGGAGGGGGCTGGCCACTGTGGGGAAACGGACTGGTCTTCACTCCGCGGCTAGGACGAAGCCGCGAAAGGTGCCGTTGTCGCCGGGACGTTCGGGGGACTCGTGGCGCGGGACTCAGGGTTCCCCATGGGGAGGCCCCCAGGCTCAGGCCCCTGGCAACGGAAGGCTGAGCAAGCAGGCCCGGGCCCGGGCCCGGCTTTCGGTGCTGGCCCGGGCACAGCTGCCGGCGCCAGGGAGGGGACCCCCGGAGGCTGAGGAGCGGGAGGCGTCGGCCGCCCCGCGGCACCCCTCCCAGAGCTCCTCCTGGCGGTGCCGGAACGCGACGACACGCGATCCCGGACAGGGCCCCGGGGGGGGGCCGCCCTGCGGCCCTGTGGTGCCCGAAGTGTGTTCGCCGGGCGTTTTCCGGCCAATTCTCACGGGCGTTCTGCCCAAATCGGGATCGATTTGGGCAGAACGCTCGTGAGAATTGGCCGGCGTTGGACAGCCCTGGTCAGCGCCCAGTTCCGCGTGGAGCAGGGCCCTTTCTCGCTGGGGGCATGTCGCGGCCTCCCGGAAAACGAGCCGCGATGATGGGGCGCGGCTGGCAGCCACGGCTCCGGGGAGTTTTCCCCGAGCAGAGTGGATGGAGGCGCCGTGGCCGGGCGTCCGCCTCCGCCGTGGCGGGCGGCCGGGGCGCCCCTGGAGGGGGCTGGCCTCTGTGGGGAAACGGACTTGTCTCTCACTCCGCGACAAGGACGAAGCCGCGAAAGGTGCCGTTGTCGCCGGGACGGTCGGGGGACTCGTGGCGCCGGACTCAGGGTTCCCCATGGGGAGGCCCCCAGGCTCAGGCCCCTGGCAACGGAAGGCTGAGCAAGCAGGCCCGGGCCCGGGCCCGGCTTTCGGGGCTGGCCCGGCCCCAGCTGCCGGCGCCAGGGAGGGGACCCCGGAGGCTGAGGAGCGGGAGGCGTCGGCCTCACCACGGCACGCCTCCCGGAGCTCCCCCTGGCGGTGCCGGAACGCGACGACACGCGATCCCGGACAGGGCCCCGGGGGGGGGGCCGACCTGTGGCCCTGTGGTGCCCGAAGTGTGTTCGCCGGGCGTTTTCCGGCCAATTCTCACGAGCGTTCTGCCCAAATCGGGATCGATTTGGGCAGAACGCTCGTGAGAATTGGCCGGCGTTGGGCAGCCCTGGTCAGCGCCCAGTTCCGCGTGGAGCAGGGCCCTTTCTCGCTCGGGGCATGTCGCGGCCACCCGGAAAACGAGCCGCGACGATGGGGCGCGGCCGGCAGCCGCGGCGCCGGGGAGTTTTCCCCGAGCAGATAGGATGTAGGCGCCGTGGCCGGGCGTCCGCCTCCGCCGTGGCGGGCGGCCCGGGCGCCCCTGGAGGGGGCTGGCCTCTGTGTGGAAACGGACTGGTCTCTCACTCCGCGGCTAGGACGAAGCCGCGAAAGGTGCCGTTGTCGCCGGGACGGTCGGGGGACTCGTGGCGCGGGACTCAGGGTTCCCCATGGGGAGGCCCCCAGGCTCAGGCCCCTGGCAACGGAAGGCTGAGCAAGCAGGCCCGGGCCCGGGCCCGACTTTCGGGGCTGGCCCGGCCCCAGCTGCCGGCGCCAGGGATGGGACCCCCGGAGGCTGAGGAGCGGGAGGCGTCGGCCGCCCCGCGGTACGCCTCCCGGAGCTCCTCCTGGCGGTGCCGGAACGCGACGACACGCGATCCCGGCAGGGCCCCGGGGGGGGCCGCCCTGCGGCCCTGTGGTGCCCGAAGTGTGTTCGCCGGGCCTTTTCCGACCAATTCTCACGAGCGTTCTGCCCAAATCGGGATCGATTTGGGCAGAACGCTCGTGAGAATTGGCCGGCGTTGGGCAGCCCTGGTCAGCGCCCAGTTCCGCGTGGAGCAGGGCCCTTTCTCGCTCGGGGCATGTCGCGGCCGCCCGGAAAACGAGCCGCGACGATGGGGCGCGGCCGGCAGCCGCGGCGCAGGGGAGTTTTCCCCGAGCAGAGTGGATGGAGGCGCCGTGGCCGGGCGTCCGCCTCCGCCGTGGCGGGCGGCCGTGGCGCCCCTGGAGGGGGCTGGCCACTGTGGGGAAACGGACTGGTCTTCACTCCGCGGCTAGGACGAAGCCGCGAAAGGTGCCGTTGTCGCCGGGACGTTCGGGGGACTCGTGGCGCGGGACTCAGGGTTCCCCATGGGGAGGCCCCCAGGCTCAGGCCCCTGGCAACGGAAGGCTGAGCAAGCAGGCCCGGGCCCGGGCCCGGCTTTCGGTGCTGGCCCGGCCCCAGCTGCCGGCGCCAGGGAGGGGACCCCCGGAGGCTGAGGAGCGGGAGGCGTCGGCCGCCCCGCGGCACCCCTCCCGGAGCTCCTCCTGGCGGTGCCGGAACGCGACGACACGCGATCCCGGACAGGGCCCCGGGGGGGGCCGCCCTGCGGCCCTGTGGTGCACGAAGTGTGTTCGCCGGGCCTTTTCCGGCCAATTCTCACGAGCGTTCTGCCCAAATCGGGATCGATTTGGGCAGAACGCTCGTGAGAATTGGCCGGCGTTGGGCAGCCCTGGTCAGCGCCCAGTTCCGCGTGGAGCAGGGCCCTTTCTCGCTCGGGGCATGTCGCGGCCGCCCGGAAAACGAGCCGCAACGATGGGGCGCGGCCGGCAGCCGCGGCGCCGGGGAGTTTTCCCCGAGCAGAGTGGATGGAGGCGCCGTGGCCGGGCGTCCGCCTCCGCCGTGGCGGGCGGCCGGGGCGCCCCTGGAGGGGGCTGGCCTCTGTGGGGAAATGGACTGGTCTCTCACTCCGCGGATAGGACGAAGCCGCGAAAGGTGCCGTTGTCGCCGGGACGGTCGGGGGACTCATGGCGCGGGACTCAGGGTTCCCCATGGGGAGGCCCCCAGGCTCAGGCCCCTGGCAACGGAAGGCTGAGCAAGCAGGCCCGGGCCCGGTCCCGGCTTTCGGGGCTGGCCCGGCCCCAGCTGCCGGCGCCAGGGAGGGGACCCCGGAGGCTGAGGAGCGGGAGGCGTCGGCCTCACCGCGGCACGCCTCCCGGAGCTCCTCCTGGCGGTGCCGGAACGCGACGACACGCGATCCCGGACAGGGCCCCGGGGGGGGCCGACCTGCGGCCCTGTGGTGCCCGAAGTGTGTTCGCCGGGCGTTTTCCGGCCAATTCTCATGAGCGTTCTGCCCAAATCGGGATCGATTTGGGCAGAACGCTCGTGAGAATAGGCCGGCGTTGGTCAGCCCTGGTCAGCGCCCAGTTCCGCGTGGAGCAGGGCCCTTTCTCGCTCGGGGCATGTCGCGGCCACCCGGAAAACGAGCCGCGACGATGGGGCGCGGCTGGCAGCCGCGGCGCCGGGGAGTTTCCCCGAGCAGAGTGGATGGAGGCGCCGTGGCCGGGCGTCCGCCTCCGCCGTGGTGGGCGGCCGGGGCGCCCCTGGAGGGGGCTGGCCTCTGTGGGGAAACGGACTGGTCTCTCACTCCGCGGCTAGGACGAAGCCGCGAAAGGTGCCATTGTCGCCGGGACGGTCGGGACTCGTGTCGCGGGACTCAGGGTTCCCCATGGGGAGGCCCCCAGGCTCAGGCCCCTGGCAACGGAAGGCTGAGCAAGCAGGCCCGGGCCCGGGCCCGGCTTTCGGGGCTGGCCCGGCCCCAGCTGCGGGCGCCAGGGAGGGGACCCCCGGAGGCTGAGGAGCGGGCGGCGTCGGCCGCCCCGCGGCACGCCTCCCGGAGCTCCTCCTGGCGGTGCCGGAACGCGACGACACGCGATCCCGGACAGGGCCCCGGGGGGGGCCGCCCTGCGGCCCTGTGGTGCCCGAAGTGTGTTCGCCGGGCCTTTTCCGGCCAATTCTCACGAGCGTTCTGCCCAAATCGGGATCGATTTGGGCAGAACGCTCGTGAGAATAGGCCGGCGTTGGGCAGCCCTGGTCAGCGCCCAGTTCCGCGTGGAGCAGGGCCCTTTCTCGCTCGGGGCATGTCGCGGCCGCCCGGAAAACGAGCCGCGATGATGGGGCGCGGCCGGCAGCCGCTGCGCCGGGGAGTTTTCCCCGAGCAGAGTGGATGGAGGCGCCGTGGCCGGGCGTCCGCTTCCGCCGTGGCGGGCGGCCGGGGCGCCCCTGGAGGGGGCTGGCCTCTGTGGGGAAACGGACTGGTCTCTCACTCCGCGGCTAGGACGAAGCCGCGAAAGGTGCCGTTGTCGCCGGGACGGTCGGGGGACTCGTGGCGCGGGACTCAGGGTTCCCCATGGGGAGGCCCCCAGGCTCAGGTCCCTGGCAACGGAAGGCTGAGCAAGCAGGCCCGGGCCCGGGCCCGGGTTTCGGGGCTGGCCCGGCCCCAGCTGCCGGCGCCAGGGAGGGCCCCCCGGAGGCTGAGGAGCGGGAGGCATCGGCCGCCCCGCGGCACGCCTCCCGGAGCTCCTCCTGGCGGTGCCGGAACGCGACGACACGCGATCCCGGACAGGGCCCCGGGGGGGGCCGCCCTGCGGCCCTGTGGTGCCCGAAGTGTGTTCGCCGGGCCTTTTCCGGCCAATTGTCACGAGCGTTCTGCCCAAATCGGGATCGATTTGGGCAGAACGCTCGTGACAATTGGCCGGCGTTGGGCAGCCCTGGTCAGCGCCCAGTTCCGCGTGGTGCAGGGCCCTTTCTCGCTCGGGGCATGTCGCGGCCGCCCGGAAAACGAGCCGCGACGATGGGGTGCGGCCGGCAGCCGCGGCGCCGGGGAGTTTTCCCCGAGCAGAGTGGATGGAGGCGCCGTGGCCGGGCGTCCGCTTCCGCCGTTGCGGGCGGCCGGGGCGCCCCTGGAGGGGGCTGGCCTCTGTGGGGAAACGGACTGGTCTCTCACTCCGCGGCTAGGACGAAGCCGCGAAAGGTGCCGTTGTCGCCGGGACGGTCGGGGGACTCGTGGCGCGGGACTCAGGGTTCCCCATGGGGAGGCCCCAAGGCTCAGGCCCCTGGCAACGGAAGGCTGAGCAAGCAGGCCCGGGCCAGGGCCCGGCTTTCGGGGCTGGCCCGGCCCCAGCTGCCGGCGCCAGGGAGGGGACCCCCGGAGGCTGAGGAGCGGGAGGCGTCGGCCGCCCCGCGGTACGCCTCCCGGAGCTCCTCCTGGCGGTGCCGGAACGCGACGACACGCGATCCCGGCAGGGCCCCGGGGGGGGCCGCCCTGCGGCCCTGTGGTGCCCGAAGTGTGTTCGCCGGGCCTTTTCCGACCAATTCTCACGAGCGTTCTGCCCAAATCGGGATCGATTTGGGCAGAACGCTCGTGAGAATTGGCCGGCGTTGGGCAGCCCTGGTCAGCGCCCAGTTCCGCGTGGAGCAGGGCCCTTTCTCGCTCGGGGCATGTCGCGGCCGCCCGGAAAACGAGCCGCGACGATGGGGCGCGGCCGGCATCCGCGGCGCCGGGGAGTTTTCCCCGAGCAGAGAGGATGGAGGCGCCGTGGCCGGGCGTCCGCCTCCGCCGTGGCGGGCGGCCGGGGCGCCCCTGGAGGGGGCTGGCCTCTGTGGGGAAACGGACTGGTCTCTCACTCCGCGGATAGGACGAAGCCGCGAAAGGTGCCGTTGTCGCCGGGACGGTCGGGGGACTCGTGGCGCGGGACTCAGGGTTCCCCATGGGGAGGCCCCCAGGCTCAGGCCCCTGGCAACGGATGGCTGAGCAAGCAGGCCCGGGCCCGGTCCCGGCTTTCGGGGCTGGCCCGGCCCCAGCTGCCGGCGCCAGGGAGGGGACCCCGGAGGCTGAGGAGCGGGAGGCGTCGGCCTCACCCCGGCACGCCTCCCGGAGCTCCTCCTGGCGGTGCCGGAACGCGACGACACGCGATCCCGGACAGGGCCCCGGGGGGGGCCGACCTGCGGCCCTGTGGTGCCCGAAGTGTGTTCGCCGGGCGTTTTCCGGCCAATTCTCACGAGCGTTCTCCCCAAATCGGGATCGATTTGGGCAGAACGCTCGTGAGAATGGGCCGGCGTTGGGCAGCCCTGGTCAGCGCCCAGTTCCGCGTGGAGCAGGGCCCTTTCTCGCTCGGGGCATGTCGCGGCCACCCGGAAAACGAGCCGCGACGATGGGGCGCGGCCGGCAGCCGCGGCGCCGGGGAGTTTTCCCCGAGCAGAGAGGATGTAGGCGCCGTGGCCGGGCGTCCGCCTCCGCCGTGGCGGGCGGCCGGGGCGCCCCTGGAGGGGGCTGGCCTCTGTGGGGAAACGGACTGGTCTCTCACTCCGCGGCAAGGATAAAGCCGCGAAAGGTGCCGTTGTCGCCGGGACGGTCGGGGGCCTCGTGGCGCGGGACTCAGGGTTCCCCATGGGGAGGCCCCCAGGCTCAGGCCACTGGCAACGGAAGGCTGAGCAAGCAGGCCCGGGCCCGGGACCGGCTTTCGGGGCTGGCCCGGCCCCAGCTGCCGGCGCCAGGGAGGGGACCCCCGGAGGCTGAGGAGCGGGAGGCGTCGGCCTCCCCGGGGCACGCCTCCCGGAGCTCCTCCTGGCGGTGCCGGAACGCGACGACCCGCGATCCCGGACAGGGCCCCGGGGGGGGCCGCCCTGCGGCCCTGTGGTGCCCGAAGTGTGTTCGCCGGGCGTTTTCCGGCCAATTCTCACGAGCGTTCTGCCCAAATCGGGATCGATTTGGGCAGAACGCTCGTGAGAATTGGCCGGCGTTGGGCAGCCCTGGTCAGCGCCCAGTTCCGCGTGCAGCAGGGCCCTTCTCGCTCGGGGCATGGCGCGGCCACCCGGAAAACGAGCCGTGACGATGGGGCGCGGCCGGCAGCCGCGGCGCCGGGGAGTTTTCCCCAAGCAGAATGGATGGAGGCGCCGTGGCCGGGCGTCCGGCTCCGCCGTGGCGGGCGGCCGGGGTGCACCTGGAGGGGGCTGGCCTCTGTGGGGAAACGGACTGGTCTCTCACTCCGCGGCTAGGACGAAGCCGCGAAGGTGCCGCTGTCGCCGGGACGGTCGGGGGACTCGTGGCGCGGGACTCAGGGTTCCCCATGGGGAGGCCCCCAGGCTTAGGCCCCTGGCAACGGAAGGCTGAGCAAGCAGGCCAGGGCCCGGGCCCGGCTTTCGGGGCTGGCCCGGCCCCAGCTGCCGGCGCCAGGGACGGGACCCCCGGAGGCTGAGGTGCGGGAGGCGTCGGCCTCCCCGGGGCACGCCTCCCGGAGCTCCTCCTGGCGGTGCCGGTACGCGACGACCCGCGATCCCGGACAGGGCCCCGGGGGGGGCCGCCCTGCGGCCCTGTGGTGCCCGAAGTGTGTTCGCCGGGCGTTTTCCGGCCAATTCTCACGAGCGTTCTGCCCAAATCGGGATCGATTTGGGCAGAACGCTCGTGAGAATTGGCCGGCGTTGGGCAGCCCTGGTCAGCGCCCAATTCCGCGTGCAGCGGGGCCCTTCTCGCTGGGGCATGGCGCGGCCACCCGGAAAACGAGCCGTGACGATGGGGCGCGGCCGGCAGCCGCGGCGCCGGGGAGTTTTCCCCAAGCAGATTGGATGGAGGCGCCGTGGCCGGGCGTCCGCCTCCGCCGTGGCGGGCGGCCGGGGTGCCCCTGGAGGGGGCTGGCCTCTGTGGGGAAACGGACTAGTCTCTCACTCCGCGGCTAGGATGAAGCCGCGAAAGGTGCCGTTGTCGCCGGGACGGTCGGGGGACTCGTGGCGCGGGACTCAGGGTTCCCCATGGGGAGGCCCCCAGGCTCAGGCCCCTGGCAACGGAAGGCTGAGCAAGCAGGCCAGGGCCCGGGCCCGTCTTTCGGGGCTGGCCCGGCCCCAGCTGCCGGCGCCAGGGAGGGGACCCCCGGAGGCTGAGGAGCGGGAGGCGTCGGCCTCCCCGGGGCACGCCTCCCGGAGCTCCTCCTGGAGGTGCCGGACCGCGACGACCCGCGATCCCGGACAGGGCCCCGGGGGGGGCCGCCCTGCGGCCCTGTGGTGCCCGAAGTGTGTTCGCCGGGCGTTTTCCGGCCAATTCTCACGAGCGTTCTGCCCAAATCGGGATCGATTTGGGCAGAACGCTCGGGAGAATTGGCCGGCGTTGGGCAGCCCTGGTCAGCGCCCAGTTCCGCGTGCAGCAGAGCCCTTTCTCGCTCGGGGCATGGCGCGGCCACCCAGAAAACGAGCCGCGACGATGGGGCGCGGCCGGCAGCCGCGGCGCCGGGCAGTTTTCCCCAAGCAGAGTGGATGGAGGCGCCGTGGCCGGGCGTCCGCCTCCGCCGTGGCGGGCGGCCGGGGCGCCCCTGGACGGGGCTGGCCTCAGTGGGGAAACGGACTGGTCTCTCACTCCGCGGCTAGGACGAAGCCGCGAAAGGTGCCGTTGTCGCCGGGACGGTCGGGGGACTCGTGGCGCGGGACTCAGGGTTCCCCATGGGGAGGCCCCCAGGCTCAGGCCCCTGGCAACGGAAGGCTGAGCAAGCAGGACCGGGCCCGGGCCCGGCTTTCGGGGCTGGCCCGGCCCCAGGTGCCGGCGCCAGGGAGGCGACCCCCGGAGGCTGAGGAGCGGGAGGCGTCAGCCTCCTCGGGGCACGCCTCCCGGAGCTCCTCCTGGCGGTGCCGGAACGCGAAGACCTGCGATCCCGGACAGGGCTCCGGGCGTGGCCGCCCTGCGGCCCTGTGGTGCCCGAAGTGTGTTCGCCGGGCGTTTTCCGGCCAATTCTCACGAGCGTTCTCCCCAAATCGGGATCGATTTGGGCAGAACGCTCGTGAGAATGGGCCGGCGTTGGGCAGCCCTGGTCAGCGCCCAGTTCCGCGTGGAGCAGGGCCCTTTCTCGCTCGGGGCATGTCGCGGCCACCCGGAAAACGAGCCGCGACGATGGGGCGCGGCCGGCAGCCGCGGCGCCGGGGAGTTTTCCCCGAGCAGAGAGGATGTAGGCGCCGTGGCCGGGCGTCCGCCTCCGCCGTGGCGGGCGGCCCGGGCGCCCCTGGAGGGGGCTGGCCTCTGTGTGGAAACGGACTGGTCTCTCACTCCGCGGCTAGGACGAAGCCGCGAAAGGTGCCGTTGTCGCCGGGACGGTCGGGGGACTCGTGGCGCGGGACTCAGGGTTCCCCATGGGGAGGCCCCCAGGCTCAGGCCCCTGGCAACGGAAGGCTGAGCAAGCAGGCCCGGGCCCGGTCCCGGCTTTCGGGGCTGGCCCGGCCCCAGCTGCCGGCGCCAGGGAGGGGACCCCGGAGGCTGAGGAGCGGGAGGCGTCGGCCTCCCCGCGGCACGCCTCCCGGAGCTCCTCCTGGCGGTGCCGGAACGCGACGACACGCGATCCCAGACATGGCCCCGGGGGGGGCCGACCTGCGGCCCTATGGTGCCCGAAGTGTGTTCGCCGGGCGTTTTCCGGCCAATTCTCACGAGCGTTCTGCCAAATCGGGATCGATTTGGGCAGAACGCTCGTGAGAATTGGCCGGCGTTGGGCAGCCCTGGTCAGCGCCCAGTTCCGTGTGCAGCAGGGCCCTTCTCGCTCGGGGCATGGCGCGGCCATCCGGAAAACGAGCCGCGACGATGGGGCGCGGCCGGCAGCCGCGGCGCCGGGGAGTTTTCCCCGAGCAGAGTGGATGGAGGCGCCGTGGCCGGGCGTCCGCCTCCGCCGTGGCGGGCGGCCGGGGCGCCCCTGGAGGGGGCTGGCCTCTGTGGGGAAACGGATTGGTCTCTCACTCCGCGGCTAGGACGACGCCGCGAAAGGTGCCGTTGTCGCCGGGACGGTCGGGGGACTCGTGGCGCGGGACTCAGGGTTCCCCATGGGGAGGCCCCCAGGCTCAGGCCCCTGGCAACGGAAGGCTGAGCAAGCAGGCCCGGGCCCGGGCCCGGCTTTCGGGGCTGGCCCGGCCCCAGCTGCCGGCGCCAGGGATGGGACCCCCGGAGGCTGAGGAGCGGGAGGCGTCGGCCTCCCCGGGGCATGCGTCCCGGAGCTCCTCCTGGCGGTGCCGGAACGCGACGACCCGCGATCCCGGACAGGTCCCCGGGGGGGGCCGCCCTGCGGCCCTGTGGTGCCCGAAGTGTGTTCGCCGGGCGTTTTCCGGCCAATTCTCACGAGCGTTCTGCCCAAATCGGGATCGATTTGGGCAGAACGCTCGTGAGAATTGGCCGGCGTTGGGCAGCCCTGGTCAGCGCCCAGTTCCGCGTGCAGCAGAGCCCTTTCTCGCTCGGGGCATGGCGCGGCCACCCGGAAAACGAGACGCGACGATGGGAAGCGGCCGGCAGCCGCGGCGCCGGGTAGTTTTCCCCAAGCAAAGTGGATGGAGGCGCCGTGGCCGGGCGTCCGCCTCCGCCGTGGCGGGCGGCCGGGGCGCCCCTGGAGGGGGCTGGCCTCTGTGGGGAAACGGACTGGTCTCTCACTCCGCGGCAAGGATAAAGCCGCGAAAGGTGCCGTTGTCGCCGGGACGGTCGGGGGCCTCGTGGCGCGGGACTCAGGGTTCCCCATGGGGAGGCCCCCAGGCTCAGGCCACTGGCAACGGAAGGCTGAGCAAGCAGGCCCGGGCCCGGGACCGGCTTTCGGGGCTGGCCCGGCCCCAGCTGCCGGCGCCAGGGAGGGGACCCCCGGAGGCTGAGGAGCGGGAGGCGTCGGCCTCCCCGGGGCACGCCTCCCGGAGCTCCTCCTGGCGGTGCCGGAACGCGACGACCCGCGATCCCGGACAGGGCTCCGGGGGGGGCCGCCCTGCGGCCCTGTGGTGCCCGAAGTGTGTTCGCCGGGCGTTTTCCGGCCAATTCTCACGAGCGTTCTGCCCAAATCGGGATCGATTTGGGCAGAACGCTCGTGAGAATTGGCCGGCGTTGGGCAGCCCTGGTCAGCGCCCAGTTCCGCGTGCAGCAGGGCCCTTCTCGCTCGGGGCATGGCGCGGCCACCCGGAAAACGAGCCGTGACGATGGGGCGCGGCCGGCAGCCGCGGCGCCGGGGAGTTTTCCCCAAGCAGAATGGATGGAGGCGCCGTGGCCGGGCGTCCGGCTCCGCCGTGGCGGGCGGCCGGGGTGCACCTGGAGGGGGCTGGCCTCTGTGGGGAAACGGACTGGTCTCTCACTCCGCGGCTAGGACGAAGCCGCGAAGGTGCCGCTGTCGCCGGGACGGTCGGGGGACTCGTGGCGCGGGACTCAGGGTTCCCCATGGGGAGGCCCCCAGGCTCAGGCCCCTGGCAACGGAAGGCTGAGCAAGCAGGCCAGGGCCCGGGCCCGGCTTTCGGGGCTGGCCCGGCCCCAGCTGCCGGCGCCAGGGACGGGACCCCCGGAGGCTGAGGTGCGGGAGGCGTCGGCCTCCCCGGGGCACGCCTCCCGGAGCTCCTCCTGGCGGTGCCGGTACGCGACGACCCGCGATCCCGGACAGGGCCCCGGGGGGGGCCGCCCTGCGGCCCTGTGGTGCCCGAAGTGTGTTCGCCGGGCGTTTTCCGGCCAATTCTCACGAGCGTTCTGCCCAAATCGGGATCGATTTGGGCAGAACGCTCGTGAGAATTGGGCGGCGTTGGGCAGCCCTGGTCAGCGCCCAATTCCGCGTGCAGCGGGGCCCTTCTCGCTGGGGCATGGCGCGGCCACCCGGAAAACGAGCCGTGACGATGGGGCGCGGCCGGCAGCCGCGGCGCCGGGGAGTTTTCCCCAAGCAGATTGGATGGAGGCGCCGTGGCCGGGCGTCCGCCTCCGCCGTGGCGGGCGGCCGGGGTGCCCCTGGAGGGGGCTGGCCTCTGTGGGGAAACGGACTAGTCTCTCACTCCGCGGCTAGGATGAAGCCGCGAAAGGTGCCGTTGTCGCCGGGACGGTCGGGGGACTCGTGGCGCGGGACTCAGGGTTCCCCATGGGGAGGCCCCCAGGCTCAGGCCCCTGGCAACGGAAGGCTGAGCAAGCAGGCCAGGGCCCGGGCCCGTCTTTCGGGGCTGGCCCGGCCCCAGCTGCCGGCGCCAGGGAGGGGACCCCCGGAGGCTGAGGAGCGGGAGGCGTCGGCCTCCCCGGGGCACGCCTCCCGGAGCTCCTCCTGGAGGTGCCGGACCGCGACGACCCGCGATCCCGGACAGGGCCCCGGGGGGGGCCGCCCTGCGGCCCTGTGGTGCCCGAAGTGTGTTCGCCGGGCGTTTTCCGGCCAATTCTCACGAGCGTTCTGCCCAAATCGGGATCGATTTGGGCAGAACGCTCGGGAGAATTGGCCGGCGTTGGGCAGCCCTGGTCAGCGCCCAGTTCCGCGTGCAGCAGAGCCCTTTCTCGCTCGGGGCATGGCGCGGCCACCCAGAAAACGAGCCGCGACGATGGGGCGCGGCCGGCAGCCGCGGCGCCGGGCAGTTTTCCCCAAGCAGAGTGGATGGAGGCGCCGTGGCCGGGCGTCCGCCTCCGCCGTGGCGGGCGGCCGGGGCGCCCCTGGACGGGGCTGGCCTCAGTGGGGAAACGGACTGGTCTCTCACTCCGCGGCTAGGACGAAGCCGCGAAAGGTGCCGTTGTCGCCGGGACGGTCGGGGGACTCGTGGCGCGGGACTCAGGGTTCCCCATGGGGAGGCCCCCAGGCTCAGGCCCCTGGCAACGGAAGGCTGAGCAAGCAGGACCGGGCCCGGGCCCGGCTTTCGGGGCTGGCCCGGCCCCAGGTGCCGGCGCCAGGGAGGCGACCCCCGGAGGCTGAGGAGCGGGAGGCGTCAGCCTCCTCGGGGCACGCCTCCCGGAGCTCCTCCTGGCGGTGCCGGAACGCGAAGACCTGCGATCCCGGACAGGGCTCCGGGCGTGGCCGCCCTGCGGCCCTGTGGTGCCCGAAGTGTGTTCGCCGGGCATTTTCCGGCCAATTCTCACGAGCGTTCTGCCCAAATCGGGATCGATTTGGGCAGAACGCTCGTGAGAATTGGCCGGCGTTGGGCAGCCCTGGTCAGCGCCCAGTTCCGCGTGCAGCAGGGCCCTTCTCGCTCGGGGCATGGCGCGGCCACCCGGAAAATGAGCCACGACGTTGGGGCGCGGCCGGCAGCCGCGGCGCCGGGGAGTTTTCCCCGAGCAGAGTGGATGGAGGCGCCGTGGCCGGGCGTCCGCCTCCGCCGTGGCGTGCCGCCTGGGCGCCCCTGGAGGGGGCTGTCCTCTGTGGGGAAACGGACTGGTCTCTCACTCCGCGGCTAGGACGAAGCCGCGAAAGGTGCCGTTGTCGCCGGGACGGTCGGGGGACTCGTGGCGCGGGACTCAGTGTTCCCCATGGGGAGGCCCCCATGCTCAGGCCACTGGCAACGGAAGGCTGAGCAAGCAGGCCCGGGCCCGGGCCCGGCTTTCGGGGCTGGCCCGGCCCCAGCTGCCGGCGCCAGGGAGGGGACCCCCGGAGGCTGAGGAGCGGGAGGCGTCGGCCTCCCCGGGGCACGCCTCCCGGACCTCCTCCTGGCGGTGCCGGAACGCGACGACCCGCGATCCCGGACAGGGCCCCGGGGGGGGCCGCCCTGTGGCCCTGTGGTGCCCGAAGTGTGTTCGCCGGGCGTTTTCCAGCCAATTCTCACGAGCGTTCTGCCCAAATCGGGATCGATTTGGGCAGAACGCTCGTGAGAATTGGCCGGCGTTGGGCAGCCCTGGTCAGCGCCCAGTTCCGCGTGCAGCAGGGCCCTTCTCGCTCGGGGCATGGCGCGGCCACCCAGAAAACGAGCCGTGACGATGGGGCGCGGCCGGCAGCCGCGGCGCCGGGGAGTTTTCCCCAAGCAGAATGGATGGAGGCGCCGTGGCCGGGCGTCCGCCTCCGGTGTGGCGGGCGGCCGGGGTGCCCCTGGAGGGGGCTGGCCTCTGTGGGGAAACGGACTGGTCTCTCACTACGCGGCTAGGACGAAGCCGCGAAAGGTGCCGTTGTCGCCGGGACGGTCGGGGGACTCGTGGCGCGGGACTCAGGGTTCCCCATGGGGAGGCCCCCAGGCTCAGGCCCCTGGCAACGGAAGGCTGAGCAAGCAGGCCAGGGCCCGGGCCCGGCTTTCGGGGCTGGCCCGGCCCCAGCTGCCGGCGCCAGGCACGGGACCCCCGGAGGCTGAGGAGCGGGAGACGTCGGCCTCCCCGGGGCACGCCTCCCGGAGCTCCTCCTGGAGGTGCCGGACCGCGACGACCCGCGATCCCGGACAGGGCCCCGGGGGGGGCCGCCCTGCGGCCCTGTGGTGCCCGAAGTGTGTTCGCCGGGCGTTTTCCGGCCAATTCTCACGAGCGTTCTGCCCAAATCGGGATCGATTTGGGCAGAACGCTCGGGAGAATTGGCCGGCGTTGGGCAGCCCTGCTCAGCGCCCAGTTCCGCGTGCAGCAGAGCCCTTTCTCGCTCGGGGCATGGCGCGGCCACCCAGAAAACGAGCCGCGACGATGGGAAGCGGCCGGCAGCCGCGGCGCCGGGTAGTTTTCCCCATGCAAAGTGGATGGAGGCGCCGTGGCCGGGCGTCCGCCTCCGCCATGGCGGGCGGCCGGGGCGCCACTGGAGGGGGCTGGCCTCTGTGGGGAAACGGACTGGTCTCTCACTCCGCGGCTAGGACGAAGCCGCGAATGGTGCCGTTGTTGCCGGGACGGTCGGGGGACTCGTGGCGCGGGACTCAGGGTTCCCCATGGGGAGGCCCCCAGGCTCAGGCCCCTGGCAACGGAAGCCTGAGCAAGCAGGCCCGGGCCCGGGCCCGGCTTTCGGGGCTGGCCCGGCCCCAGCTGCCGGCACCAGGGAGGGGACCTCCGGAGGCTGAGGAGCGGGAGGCGTCGGCCTCCCCGGGGCACGCCTCCCGGAGCTCCTCCTGGCGGTGCCGGAACGCGACGACAGGCGATCCCGGACAGGGTCCCGGGGGGGGCCGCCCTGCGGCCCTGTGGTGCCCAAAGTGTGTTCGCCTGGCGTTTACCGGCCAATTCTCACGAGCGTTCTGCCAAATCAGGATCGATTTGGGCAGAACGCTCGTGAGAATTGGCCGGCGTTGGGCAGCCCTGGTCAGCGCCCAGTTCCGCGTGCAGCAGGGCCCTTCTCGCTCGGGGCATGGCGCGGCCACCCGGAAAACGAGCCGCGACGATGGGGCGCGGCCGGCAGCCGCGTCGCCGGGGAGTTTTCCCCCGAGCAGAGTGGATGGAGGCGCCGTGGCCGGGCGTCCGCCTCCGCCGTGGCGGGCGGCCGGGGCGCCCCTGGAGGGGGCTGGCCTCTGTGGGGAAACGGACTGGTCTCTCACTCCGCAGCTAGGACGAAGCCGCGAAAGGTGCCGTTGTCGCCGGGACAGTCGGGGGACTCGTGGCGCGGGACTCAGTGTTCCCCATGGGGAGGCCCCCAGGCTCAGGCCCCTGGCAACGGAAGGCTGAGCAAGCAGGCCCGGGCCCAGGCCCGGCTTTCGGGGCTGGCCCGGCCCCAGCTGCCGGCGCCAGGGAGGGGACCCCCGGAGGCTGAGGAGCGGGAGGCATCGGCCTCCCCGGGGCACGCCCTCCGGAGCTCCTCCTGGCAGTGCCGGAACGCGACGACCCGCGATCACGGAGAGGGCCCCGGGGGGGGCCGCCCTGCGGCCCTGTGGTATCCGAAGTGTGTTCGCCGGGCGTTTTCCAGCCAATTCTCACGAGCGTTCTGCCCAAATCGGGATCGATTTGGGCAGAACCCTCATGAGAATTGGCCGGCGTTGGGCAGCCCTGGTCAGCGCCCAGTTCCGCGTGGAGCAGGGCCCTTTCTCGCTCGGGGCATGGCGCGGCCACCCGTAAAACGAGCCGCGACGATGGGGCGTGGCCGGCAGCCGCGGCGCCGGGCAGTTTTCCCCGAGCAGAGTTGATGGAGGCGCCGTGGCAGGGCGTCCGCCTCCGCCGTGGCGGGCGGCCGGTGCGCCCCTGGAGGGGGCTGGCCTCTGTGGGGAAACGGACTGGTCTCTCACTCCGCGGCTAGGACGAAGCCGCGAAAGGTGCCGTTGTCGCCGGGACGGTCGGGGGACTCGTGGCGCGGGACTCAGGGTTCCCCATGGGGAGGCCCCCAGGCTCAGGCCCCTGGCAACGGAAGGCTGAGCAAGCAGGACCGGGCCCGGGCCCGGCTTTCGGGGCTGGCCCGGCCCCAGGTGCCGGCGCCAGGGAGGCGACCCCCGGAGGCTGAGGAGCGGGAGGCGTCAGCCTCCCCGGGGCACGCCTCCCGGAGCTCCTCCTGGCGGTGCTGGAACGCGAAGACCCGCGATCCCGGACAGGGCTCCGGGGGGGGCCACCCTGCGGCCCTGTGGTGCCCGAAGTGTTTTCGCCGGGCGTTTTCCGGCCAATTCTCACGAGCGTTCTGCCCAAATCGGGATCGATTTGGGCAGAACGCTCGTGAGAATTGGCCGGCGTTGGGCAGCCCTGGTCAGCGCCCAGTTCCGCGTGGAGCAGGGCCCTTTCTCGCTCGGGGCATGTCGCGGCCACCCGGAAAACGAGCCGCGACGATGGGGCGCGGCCGGAAGCCGCGGCGCCGGGGAGTTTTCCCCGAGCAGAGTGGATGGAGGCGCCGTGGCCGGGCGTCCGCCTCCGCCGTGGCGGGCGGCCGGGGCGCCCGTGGAGGGGGCTGGCCTCTGTGGGGGAACGGACTGGTCTCTCACTCCGCGGCTAGGACGAAGCCGCGAAAGGTGCCGTTGTCGCCGGGACGGTTGGGGGACTCGTGGCGCGGGACTCAGGGTTCCCCATGGGGAGGCCCCCAGGCTCAGGCCCCTGGCAACGGAAGGCTGAGCAAGCAGGCCCGGGCCTGGGCCCGGCTTTCGGGGCTGGCCCGGCCCCAGCTGCCGGCGCCAGGGAGGGGACCCCCGGAGGCTGAGGAGCGGGAGGCGTCGGCCGCCCCGCGGCACGCCTCCCGGAGCTCCTCCTGGCGGTGCCGGAACGCGACGACACGCGATCCCGGACAGGGCCCCGGGGGGGGCCGCCCTGCGGCCCTGTGGTGCCTGAAGTGTGTTCGCCGGGCCTTTACCGGCCAATTCTCACGAGCGTTCTGCCCAAATCGGGATCGATTTGGGCAGAACGCTCGTGAGAATTGGCCGGCGTTGGGCAGCCCTGGTCAGCGCCCAGTTCCGCGTGTAGCAGGGCCTTTCTCGCTCGGGGCATGTCGCGGCCACCCGGAAAATGAGCCGCGACGATGGGGCGCGGCCGGAAGCCGCGGCGCCGGGGAGTTTTCCCCGAGCAGAGTGGATGGAGGCGCCGTGGCCGGCCGTCCGCCTTCGCCGTGGCGGGCGGCCGGGGCTCCCCTGGAGGGGGCTGGCCTCTGTGGGGAAACGGACTGGTCTCTCACTCCGCGGCTAGGACGAAGCCGCGAAAGGTGCCGTTGTCGCCGGGACGGTTGGGGGACTCGTGGCGCGGGACTCAGGGTTCCCCATGGGGAGGCTCCCAGGCTCAGGCCCCTGGCAACGGAAGGCTGAGCAAGCAGGCCCGGGCCCGGGCCCGGCTTTCGGGGCTGGCCCGGCCCCAGCTGCCGGCGCCAGGGAGGGGACCCCCGGAGGCTGAGGAGCGGGAGGCGTCGGCCTCCCCGCGGCATGCCTCCCGGAGATCCTCCTGGCGGTGCCGGAACGCGACGACACGCGATCCCGGACAGGGCCCCGGGGGGGGCCGCCCTGCGGCCCTGTGGTGCCCGAAGTGTGTTCGTCGGGCGTTTTCCGGCCAAATCTCACGAGCGTTCTGCCCAAATCGGGATCGATTTGGGCAGAACGCTCGTGAGAATTGGCCGGCGTTGGGCAGCCCTGGTCAGCGCCCAGTTCCGCGTGGAGCAGGGCCCTTTCTCGCTCGGGGCATGTCGCGGCCGCCCGGAAAACGAGCCGCGACGATGGGGCGCGGCCGGCAGCCGCGGCGCCGGGGAGTTTTCCCCGAGCAGAGAGGATGGAGGCGCCGTGGCCGGGCGTCCGCCTCCGCCATGGCGGGCGGCCGGGGCGCCCCTGGAGGGGGCTGGCCTCTGTGGGGAAACGGACTGGTCTCTCACTCCGCGGCTAGGACGAAGCCGCGAAAGGTGCCGTTGTCGCCGGGACGGTCGGGGGACTCGTGGCGCGGGACTCAGGGTTCCCCATGGGGAGGCCCCCAGGCTCAGGCCCCTGGCAACGGAAGGCTGAGCAAGCAGGCCCGGGCCCGGGCCCGGCTTTCGGGGCTGGCCCGGCCCCAGCTGCCGGCGCCAGGGAGGGGACCCCCGGAGGCTGAGGAGCGGGAGGCTTCGGCCGCCCCGCGGCACGCCTCCCGGAGCTCCTCCTGGCGGTGCCGGAACGCGACGACACGCGATCCCGGACAGGCCCCGGGGGGGGCCGCCCTTCGGCCCTGTGGTGCCCGAAGTGTGTTCGCCGGGCGTTTTCCGGCCAATTCTCACGAGCGTTCTGCCCAAATCGGGATCGATTTGGGCAGAACGCTCGTGAGAATTGGCCGGCGTTGGGCAGCCCTGGTCAGCGCCCAGTTCCGCGTGGAGCAGGGCCCTTTCTCGCTCGGGGCATGTCGCGGCCACCCGGAAAACGAGCCGCGACGATGGGGCGCGGCCGGCAGCCGCGGCGCCGGGGAGTTTTCCCCGAGCAGAGTGGATGGAGGCGCCGTGGCCGGGCGTCCGCCTCCGCCGTGGCGGGCGGCCGGGACGCCCCTGGAGGGGGCTGGCCTCTGTGGGGAAACGGACTGGTCTCTCACTCCGCGGCTAGGACGAAGCCGCGAAAGGTGCCGTTGTCGCCGGGACGTTCGGTGGACTCGTGGCGCGGGACTCAGGGTTCCCCATGGGGAGGACCCCAGGCTCAGGCCCCTGGCAACGGAAGGCTGAGCAAGCAGGCCCGGGCCCGGGCCCGGCTTTCGGGGCTGGACCGGCCCCAGCTGCCGGCGCCAGGGAGGGGACCCCCGGAGGCTGAGGAGCGGGAGGCGTCGGCCGCACCGCGGCACGCCTCCCGGAGCTCCTCCTGGCGGTGCCGGAACGCGACGACACGCGATCCCGGACAGGGCCCCGGGGGGGGCCGCCCTGCGGCCCTGTGGTGCCCGAAGTGTGTTCGCTGGGCGTTTTCCGGCCAATTCTCACGAGCGTTCTGCCCAAATCGGGATCGATTTGGGCAGAACGCTCGTGAGAATTGGCCGGCGTTGGGCAGCCCTGGTCAGCGCCCAGTTCCGCGTGGAGCAGGGCCCTTTCTCGCTCGGGGCATGTCGCGGCCGCCCGGAAAACGAGCCGCGACGATGGGGCGCGGCCGGCAGCCGCGGCGCCGGGGAGTTTTCCCCGAGCAGAGTGGATGGAGGTGCCGTGGCCGGGCGTCCGCCTCCGCCTTGGCGGGCGGCCGGGGCGCCCCTGGAGGGGGCTGGCCTCTGTGGGGAAACGGACTGGTCTCTCACTCCGCGGATAGGACGAAGCCGCGAATGGTGCCGTTGTCGCCGGGACGGTCGGGGGACTCGAGGCGCGGGACTCAGGGTTCCCCATGGGGAGGCCCCCAGGCTCAGGCCCCTGGCAACGGAAGGCTGAGCAAGCAGGCCCGGGCCCGGTCCCGGCTTTCGGGGCTGGCCCGGCCCCAGCTGCCGGCGCCAGGGAGGGGACCCCGGAGGCTGAGGAGCGGGAGGCGTCGGCCTCACCGCGGCACGCCTCCCGGAGCTCCTCCTGGCGGTGCCGGAACGCGACGACACGCGATCCCGGACAGGGCTCCGTGGGGGGCCGACCTGCGGCCCTGTGGTGCCCGAAGTGTGTTCGCCGGGCGTTTTCCGGCCAATTCTCACGAGCGTTCTGCCCAAATCGGGATCGATTTGGGCAGAACGCTCGTGAGAATTGGCCGGCGTTGGGCAGCCCTGGTCAGCGCCCACTTCCGCGTGGAGCAGGGCCCTTTCTCGCTCGGGGCATGTCGCGGACACCCGGAAAACGAGCCGCGACGATGGGGCGCGGCCGGCAGCCGCGGCGCCGGGGAGTTTTCCCCGAGCAGAGAGGATGTAGGCGCCGTGGCCGGGCGTCCGCCTCCGCCGTGGCGGGCGGCCCGGGCGCACCTGGAGGGGGCTGGCCTCTGTGTGGAAACGGACTGGTCTCTCACTCCGCGGCTAGGACGAAGCCGCGAAAGGTGCCGTTGTCGCCGGGACGGTCGGGGGACTCGTGGCGCGGGACTCAGGGTTCCCCATGGGGAGGCCCCCAGGCTCAGGCCCCTGGCAACGGAAGGCTGAGCAAGCAGGCCCGGGCCTGGGCCCGACTTTCGGGGCTGGCCCGGCCCCAGCTGCCGGCGCCAGGGAGGGGACCCCCGGAAGCTGAGGAGCGGGAGGCGTCGGCCTCCCCGCGGCACGCCTCCCGGAGCTCCCCCTGGCGGTGCCGGAACGCGACGACACGCGATCCCGGACAGGGCCCAGGAGGGGGCCGCCCTGCGGCCCTGTGGTGCCCGAAGTGTGTTCGCCGGGCCTTTTCCGGCCAATTCTCACGAGCGTTCTGCCCAAATCTGGATCGATTTGGGCAGAACGCTCGTGAGAATTGGCCGTCATTGGGCAGCCCTGGTCAGCGCCCAGTTCCGCGTGGAGCAGGGCCCTTTCTCGCTCGGGGCATGTCGCGGCCACCTGGAATACGAGCCGCGACGATGGGGCGTGGCCGGCAGCCGCGGCGCCGGGGAGTTTTCCCCGAGCAGAGTGGATGGAGGAGCCGTGGCCGGGCGTCCGCCTCCGCCGTGGCGGGAGGCCGTGGCGCCCCTGGAGGGGGCTGGCCTCTGTGGGGAAACGGACTGGTCTCTCACTCCGCGGCTAGGACGAAGCCGCGAAAGGTGCCGTTGTCGCCGGGACGTTCGGGGGACTCGTGGCGCGGGACTCAGGGTTCCCCATGGGGAGGCGCCCAGGATCAGGCCCCTGGCAACGGAAGGCTGAGCAAGCAGGCCCGGGCCCGGGCCCGGCTTTCGGTGCTGGCCCGGGCCCAGCTGCCGGCGCCAGGGAGGGGACCCCCGGAGGCTGAGGAGCGGGAGGCGTCGGCCGCCCCGCGGCACCCCTCCCAGAGCTCCTCCTGGCGGTGCCGGAACGCGACGACACGCGATCCCGGACAGGGCCCCGGGGGGGGGCCGCCCTGCGGCCCTGTGGTGCCCGAAGTGTGTTCGCCGGGCGTTTTCCGGCCAATTCTCACGGGCGTTCTGCCCATATCGGGATCGATTTGGGCAGAACGCTCGTGAGAATTGGCCGGCGTTGGACAGCCCTGGTCAGCGCCCAGTTCCGCGTGGAGCAGGGCCCTTTCTCGCTGGGGGCATGTCGCGGCCTCCCGGAAAACGAGCCGCGACGATGGGGCGCGGCCGGCAGCCACGGCTCCGGGGAGTTTTCCCCGAGCAGAGTGGATGGAGGCGCCGTGGCCGGGCGTCCGCCTCCGCCGTGGCGGGCGGCCGGGGCGCCCGTGGAGGGGGCTGGCCTCTGTGGGGAAACGGACTGGTCTCTCACTCCGCGACAAGGACGAAGCCGCGAAAGGTGCCGTTGTCGCCGGGACGGTCGGGGGACTCGTGGCGCCGGACTCAGGGTTCCCCATGGGGAGGCCCCCAGGCTCAGGCCCCTGGCAACGGAAGGCTGAGCAAGCAGGCCCGGGCCCGGTCCCGGCTTTCGGGGCTGGCCCGGCCCCAGCTGCCGGCGCCAGGGAGGGGACCCCGGAGGCTGAGGAGCGGGAGGCGTCGGCCTCACCGCGGCACGCCTCCCGGAGCTCCCCCTGGCGGTGCCGGAACGCGACGACACGCGATCCCGAACAGGGCCCAGGGGGGGGCCGACCTGCGGCCCTGTGGTGCCCGAAGTGTGTTCGCCGCGCGTTTTCCGGCCAATTCTCACGAGCGTTCTGCCCAAATCGGGATCGATTTGGGCAGAACGCTCGTGAGAATTGGCCGGCGTTGGGCAGCCCTGGTCAGCGCCCAGTTCCGCGTGGAGCAGGGCACTTTCTCGCTCGGGGCATGTCGCGGCCACCCGGAAAACGAGCCGCGACGATGGGGCGCGGCCGGCAGCCGCGGCGCCGGGGAGTTTTCCCCGAGCAGAGAGGATGTAGGCGCCGTGGCCGGGCGTCCGCCTCCGCCGTGGCGGGCGGCCCGGGCACCCCTGGAGGGGGCTGGCCTCTGTGTGGAAACGGACTGGTCTCTCACTCCGCGGCTAGGACGAAGCCGCGAAAGGTGCCGTTGTCGCCGGGACGGTCGGGGGACTCGTGGCGCGGGACTCAGGGTTCCCCATGGGGAGGCCCCCAGGTCAGGCCCCTGGCAACGGAAGGCTGAGCAAGCAGGCCCGGGCCCGGGCCCGACTTTCGGGGCTGGCCCGGCCCCAGCTGCCGGCGCCAGGGAGGGGACCCCCGGAGGCTGAGGAGCGGGAGGCTTCGGCCGCCCCGCGGCACGCCTCCCGGAGCTCCTCCTGGCGGTGCCGGAACGCGACGACACGCGATCCCGGACAGGCCCCGGGGGGGGCCGCCCTTCGGCCCTGTGGTGCCCGAAGTGTGTTCGCCGGGCGTTTTCCGGCCAATTCTCACGAGCGTTCTGCCCAAATCGGGATCGATTTGGGCAGAACGCTCGTGAGAATTGGCCGGCGTTGGGCAGCCCTGGTCAGCGCCCAGTTCCGCGTGGAGCAGGGCCCTTTCTCGCTCGGGGCATGTCGCGGCCACCCGGAAAACGAGCCGCGACGATGGGGCGCGGCCGGCAGCCGCGGCGCCGGGGAGTTTTCCCCGAGCAGAGTGGATGGAGGCGCCGTGGCCGGGCGTCCGCCTCCGCCGTGGCGGGCGGCCGGGACGCCCCTGGAGGGGGCTGGCCTCTGTGGGGAAACGGACTGGTCTCTCACTCCGCGGCTAGGACGAAGCCGCGAAAGGTGCCGTTGTCGCCGGGACGTTCGGTGGACTCGTGGCGCGGGACTCAGGGTTCCCCATGGGGAGGACCCCAGGCTCAGGCCCCTGGCAACGGAAGGCTGAGCAAGCAGGCCCGGGCCCGGGCCCGGCTTTCGGGGCTGGACCGGCCCCAGCTGCCGGCGCCAGGGAGGGGACCCCCGGAGGCTGAGGAGCGGGAGGCGTCGGCCGCCCCGCGGCACGCCTCCCGGAGCTCCTCCTGGCGGTGCCGGAACGCGACGACACGCGATCCCGGACAGGGCCCCGGGGGGGGCCGCCCTGCGGCCCTGTGGTGCCCGAAGTGTGTTCGCTGGGCGTTTTCCGGCCAATTCTCACGAGCGTTCTGCCCAAATCGGGATCGATTTGGGCAGAACGCTCGTGAGAATTGGCCGGCGTTGGGCAGCCCTGGTCAGCGCCCAGTTCCGCGTGGAGCAGGGCCCTTTCTCGCTCGGGGCATGTCGCGGCCGCCCGGAAAACGAGCCGCGACGATGGGGCGCGGCCGGCAGCCGCGGCGCCGGGGAGTTTTCCCCGAGCAGAGTGGATGGAGGTGCCGTGGCCGGGCGTCCGCCTCCGCCTTGGCGGGCGGCCGGGGCGCCCCTGGAGGGGGCTGGCCTCTGGGGAAACGGACTGGTCTCTCACTCCGCGGATAGGACGAAGCCGCGAATGGTGCCGTTGTCGCCGGGACGGTCGGGGGACTCGAGGCGCGGGACTCAGGGTTCCCCATGGGGAGGCCCCCAGGCTCAGGCCCCTGGCAACGGAAGGCTGAGCAAGCAGGCCCGGGCCCGGTCCCGGCTTTCGGGGCTGGCCCGGCCCCAGCTGCCGGCGCCAGGGAGGGGACCCCGGAGGCTGAGGAGCGGGAGGCGTCGGCCTCACCGCGGCACGCCTCCCGGAGCTCCTCCTGGCGGTGCCGGAACGCGACGACACGCGATCCCGGACAGGGCTCCGTGGGGGGCCGACCTGCGGCCCTGTGGTGCCCGAAGTGTGTTCGCCGGGCGTTTTCCGGCCAATTCTCACGAGCGTTCTGCCCAAATCGGGATCGATTTGGGCAGAACGCTCGTGAGAATTGGCCGGCGTTGGGCAGCCCTGGTCAGCGCCCACTTCCGCGTGGAGCAGGGCCCTTTCTCGCTCGGGGCATGTCGCGGACACCCGGAAAACGAGCCGCGACGATGGGGCGCGGCCGGCAGCCGCGGCGCCGGGGAGTTTTCCCCGAGCAGAGAGGATGTAGGCGCCGTGGCCGGGCGTCCGCCTCCGCCGTGGCGGGCGGCCCGGGCGCACCTGGAGGGGGCTGGCCTCTGTGTGGAAACGGACTGGTCTCTCACTCCGCGGCTAGGACGAAGCCGCGAAAGGTGCCGTTGTCGCCGGGACGGTCGGGGGACTCGTGGCGCGGGACTCAGGGTTCCCCATGGGGAGGCCCCCAGGCTCAGGCCCCTGGCAACGGAAGGCTGAGCAAGCAGGCCCGGGCCTGGGCCCGACTTTCGGGGCTGGCCCGGCCCCAGCTGCCGGCGCCAGGGAGGGGACCCCCGGAAGCTGAGGAGCGGGAGGCGTCGGCCTCCCCGCGGCACGCCTCCCGGAGCTCCCCCTGGCGGTGCCGGAACGCGACGACACGCGATCCCGGACAGGGCCCAGGAGGGGGCCGCCCTGCGGCCCTGTGGTGCCCGAAGTGTGTTCGCCGGGCCTTTTCCGGCCAATTCTCACGAGCGTTCTGCCCAAATCTGGATCGATTTGGGCAGAACGCTCGTGAGAATTGGCCGTCATTGGGCAGCCCTGGTCAGCGCCCAGTTCCGCGTGGAGCAGGGCCCTTTCTCGCTCGGGGCATGTCGCGGCCACCTGGAATACGAGCCGCGACGATGGGGCGTGGCCGGCAGCCGCGGCGCCGGGGAGTTTTCCCCGAGCAGAGTGGATGGAGGAGCCGTGGCCGGGCGTCCGCCTCCGCCGTGGCGGGAGGCCGTGGCGCCCCTGGAGGGGGCTGGCCTCTGTGGGGAAACGGACTGGTCTCTCACTCCGCGGCTAGGACGAAGCCGCGAAAGGTGCCGTTGTCGCCGGGACGTTCGGGGGACTCGTGGCGCGGGACTCAGGGTTCCCCATGGGGAGGCGCCCAGGATCAGGCCCCTGGCAACGGAAGGCTGAGCAAGCAGGCCCGGGCCCGGGCCCGGCTTTCGGTGCTGGCCCGGGCCCAGCTGCCGGCGCCAGGGAGGGGACCCCCGGAGGCTGAGGAGCGGGAGGCGTCGGCCGCCCCGCGGCACCCCTCCCAGAGCTCCTCCTGGCGGTGCCGGAACGCGACGACACGCGATCCCGGACAGGGCCCCGGGGGGGGGCCGCCCTGCGGCCCTGTTGTGCCCGAAGTGTGTTCGCCGGGCGTTTTCCGGCCAATTCTCACGGGCGTTCTGCCCATATCGGGATCGATTTGGGCAGAACGCTCGTGAGAATTGGCCGGCGTTGGACAGCCCTGGTCAGCGCCCAGTTCCGCGTGGAGCAGGGCCCTTTCTCGCTGGGGGCATGTCGCGGCCTCCCGGAAAACGAGCCGCGACGATGGGGCGCGGCCGGCAGCCACGGCTCCGGGGAGTTTTCCCCGAGCAGAGTGGATGGAGGCGCCGTGGCCGGGCGTCCGCCTCCGCCGTGGCGGGCGGCCGGGGCGCCCGTGGAGGGGGCTGGCCTCTGTGGGGAAACGGACTGGTCTCTCACTCCGCGACAAGGACGAAGCCGCGAAAGGTGCCGTTGTCGCCGGGACGGTCGGGGGACTCGTGGCGCCGGACTCAGGGTTCCCCATGGGGAGGCCCCCAGGCTCAGGCCCCTGGCAACGGAAGGCTGAGCAAGCAGGCCCGGGCCCGGTCCCGGCTTTCGGGGCTGGCCCGGCCCCAGCTGCCGGCGCCAGGGAGGGGACCCCGGAGGCTGAGGAGCGGGAGGCGTCGGCCTCACCGCGGCACGCCTCCCGGAGCTCCCCCTGGCGGTGCCGGAACGCGACGACACGCGATCCCGAACAGGGCCCAGGGGGGGGCCGACCTGCGGCCCTGTGGTGCCCGAAGTGTGTTCGCCGCGCGTTTTCCGGCCAATTCTCACGAGCGTTCTGCCCAAATCGGGATCGATTTGGGCAGAACGCTCGTGAGAATTGGCCGGCGTTGGGCAGCCCTGGTCAGCGCCCAGTTCCGCGTGGAGCAGGGCACTTTCTCGCTCGGGGCATGTCGCGGCCACCCGGAAAACGAGCCGCGACGATGGGGCGCGGCCGGCAGCCGCGGCGCCGGGGAGTTTTCCCCGAGCAGAGAGGATGTAGGCGCCGTGGCCGGGCGTCCGCCTCCGCCGTGGCGGGCGGCCCGGGCACCCCTGGAGGGGGCTGGCCTCTGTGTGGAAACGGACTGGTCTCTCACTCCGCGGCTAGGACGAAGCCGCGAAAGGTGCCGTTGTCGCCGGGACGGTCGGGGGACTCGTGGCGCGGGACTCAGGGTTCCCCATGGGGAGGCCCCCAGGTCAGGCCCCTGGCAACGGAAGGCTGAGCAAGCAGGCCCGGGCCCGGGCCCGACTTTCGGGGCTGGCCCGGCCCCAGCTGCCGGCGCCAGGGATGGGACCCCCGGAAGCTGAGGAGCGGGAGGCGTCGGCCTCCCCGCGGCACGCCTCCCGGAGCTCCCCCTGGCGGTGCCGGAACGCGACGACACGCGATCCCGGACAGGGCCCAGGGGGGGGCCGCCCTGCGGCCCTGTGGTGCCCGAAGTGTGTTCGCCGGGCGTTTTCCGGCCAATTCTCACGAGCGTTCTGCCCAAATCGGGATCGATTTGGGCAGAACGCTCGTGAGAATTGGCCGGCGTTGGGCAGCCCTGGTCAGCGCCCAGTTCCGCGTGCAGCAGGGCCCTTCTCGCTCGGGGCATGGCGCGGCCACCCGGAAAATGAGCCACGACGATGGGGCGCGGCCGGCAGCCGCGGCGCCGGGGAGTTTTCCCCGAGCAGAGTGGATGGAGGCGCCGTGGCCGGGCGTCCGCCTCCGCCGTGGCGTGCCGCCTGGGCGCCCCTGGAGGGGGCTGTCCTCTGTGGGGAAACGGACTGGTCTCTCACTCCGCGGCTAGGACGAAGCCGCGAAAGGTGCCGTTGTCGCCGGGACGGTCGGGGGACTCGTGGCGCGGGACTCAGTGTTCCCCATGGGGAGGCCCCCATGCTCAGGCCACTGGCAACGGAAGGCTGAGCAAGCAGGCCCGGGCCCGGGCCCGGCTTTCGGGGCTGGCCCGGCCCCAGCTGCCGGCGCCAGGGAGGGGACCCCCGGAGGCTGAGGAGCGGGAGGCGTCGGCCTCCCCGGGGCACGCCTCCCGGACCTCCTCCTGGCGGTGCCGGAACGCGACGACCCGCGATCCCGGACAGGGCCCCGGGGGGGGCCGCCCTGTGGCCCTGTGGTGCCCGAAGTGTGTTCGCCGGGCGTTTTCCAGCCAATTCTCACGAGCGTTCTGCCCAAATCGGGATCGATTTGGGCAGAACGCTCGTGAGAATTGGCCGGCGTTGGGCAGCCCTGGTCAGCGCCCAGTTCCGCGTGCAGCAGGGCCCTTCTCGCTCGGGGCATGGCGCGGCCACCCAGAAAACGAGCCGTGACGATGGGGCGCGGCCGGCAGCCGCGGCGCCGGGGAGTTTTCCCCAAGCAGAATGGATGGAGGCGCCGTGGCCGGGCGTCCGCCTCCGGTGTGGCGGGCGGCCGGGGTGCCCCTGGAGGGGGCTGGCCTCTGTGGGGAAACGGACTGGTCTCTCACTACGCGGCTAGGACGAAGCCGCGAAAGGTGCCGTTGTCGCCGGGACGGTCGGGGGACTCGTGGCGCGGGACTCAGGGTTCCCCATGGGGAGGCCCCCAGGCTCAGGCCCCTGGCAACGGAAGGCTGAGCAAGCAGGCCAGGGCCCGGGCCCGGCTTTCGGGGCTGGCCCGGCCCCAGCTGCGGGCGCCAGGCACGGGACCCCCGGAGGCTGAGGAGCGGGAGACGTCGGCCTCCCCGGGGCACGCCTCCCGGAGCTCCTCCTGGAGGTGCCGGACCGCGACGACCCGCGATCCCGGACAGGGCCCCGGGGGGGGCCGCCCTGCGGCCCTGTGGTGCCCGAAGTGTGTTCGCCGGGCGTTTTCCGGCCAATTCTCACGAGCGTTCTGCCCAAATCGGGATCGATTTGGGCAGAACGCTCGGGAGAATTGGCCGGCGTTGGGCAGCCCTGCTCAGCGCCCAGTTCCGCGTGCAGCAGAGCCCTTTCTCGCTCGGGGCATGGCGCGGCCACCCAGAAAACGAGCCGCGACGATGGGAAGCGGCCGGCAGCCGCGGCGCCGGGTAGTTTTCCCCAAGCAAAGTGGATGGAGGCGCCGTGGCCGGGCGTCCGCCTCCGCCATGGCGGGCGGCCGGGGCGCCACTGGAGGGGGCTGGCCTCTGTGGGGAAATGGACTGGTCTCTCACTCCGCGGCTAGGACGAAGCCGCGAATGGTGCCGTTGTTGCCGGGACGGTCGGGGGACTCGTGGCGCGGGACTCAGGGTTCCCCATGGGGAGGCCCCCAGGCTCAGGCCCCTGGCAACGGAAGCCTGAGCAAGCAGGCCCGGGCCCGGGCCCGGCTTTCGGGGCTGGCCCGGCCCCAGCTGCCGGCACCAGGGAGGGGACCTCCGGAGGCTGAGGAGCGGGAGGCGTCGGCCTCCCCGGGGCACGCCTCCCGGAGCTCCTCCTGGCGGTGCCGGAACGCGACGACAGGCGATCCCGGACAGGGTCCCGGGGGGGGCCGCCCTGCGGCCCTGTGGTGCCCAAAGTGTGTTCGCCTGGCGTTTTCCGGCCAATTCTCACGAGCGTTCTGCCAAATCAGGATCGATTTGGGCAGAACGCTCGTGAGAATTGGCCGGCGTTGGGCAGCCCTGGTCAGCGCCCAGTTCCGCGTGCAGCAGGGCCCTTCTCGCTCGGGGCATGGCGCGGCCACCCGGAAAACGAGCCGCGACGATGGGGCGCGGCCGGCAGCCGCGGCGCCGGGGAGTTTTCCCCGAGCAGAGTGGATGGAGGCGCCGTGGCCGGGCGTCCGCCTCCGCCGTGGCGGGCGGCCGGGGCGCCCCTGGAGGGGGCTGGCCTCTGTGGGGAAACGGACTGGTCTCTCACTCCGCAGCTAGGACGAAGCCGCGAAAGGTGCCGTTGTCGCCGGGACAGTCGGGGGACTCGTGGCGCGGGACTCAGTGTTCCCCATGGGGAGGCCCCCAGGCTCAGGCCCCTGGCAACGGAAGGCTGAGCAAGCAGGCCCGGGCCAAGGCCCGGCTTTCGGGGCTGGCCCGGCCCCAGCTGCCGGCGCCAGGGAGGGGACCCCCGGAGGCTGAGGAGCGGGAGGCCTCGGCCTCCCCGGGGCACGCCCTCCGGAGCTCCTCCTGGCAGTGCCGGAACGCGACGACCCGCGATCACGGAGAGGGCCCCGGGGGGGGCCGCCCTGCGGCCCTGTGGTGTCCGAAGTGTGTTCGCCGGGCGTTTTCCAGCCAATTCTCACGAGCGTTCTGCCCAAATCGGGATCGATTTGGGCAGAACCCTCATGAGAATTGGCCGGCGTTGGGCAGCCCTGGTCAGCGCCCAGTTCCGCGTGGAGCAGGGCCCTTTCTCGCTCGGGGCATGGCGCGGCCACCCGGAAAACGAGCCGCGACGTTGGGGCGTGGCCGGCAGCCGCGGCGCCGGGCAGTTTTCCCCGAGCAGAGTTGATGGAGGCGCCGTGGCAGGGCGTCCGCCTCCGCCGTGGCGGGCGGCCGGTGCGCCCCTGGAGGGGGCTGGCCTCTGTGGGGAAACGGACTGGTCTCTCACTCCGCGGCTAGGACGAAGCCGCGAAAGGTGCCGTTGTCGCCGGGACGGTCGGGGGACTCGTGGCGCGGGACTCAGGGTTCCCCATGGGGAGGCCCCCAGGCTCAGGCCCCTGGCAACGGAAGGCTGAGCAAGCAGGACCGGGCCCGGGCCCGGCTTTCGGGGCTGGCCCGGCCCCAGGTGCCGGCGCCAGGGAGGCGACCCCCGGAGGCTGAGGAGCGGGAGGCGTCAGCCTCCCCGGGGCACGCCTCCCGGAGCTCCTCCTGGCGGTGCTGGAACGCGAAGACCCGCGATCCCGGACAGGGCTCCGGGGGGGGCCACCCTGCGGCCCTGTGGTGCCCGAAGTGTTTTCGCCGGGCGTTTTCCGGCCAATTCTCACGAGCGTTCTGCCCAAATCGGGATCGATTTGGGCAGAACGCTCGTGAGAATTGGCCGGCGTTGGGCAGCCCTGGTCAGCGCCCAGTTCCGCGTGGAGCAGGGCCCTTTCTCGCTCGGGGCATGTCGCGGCCACCCGGAAAACGAGCCGCGACGATGGGGCGCGGCCGGAAGCCGCGGCGCCGGGGAGTTTTCCCCGAGCAGAGTGGATGGAGGCGCCGTGGCCGGGCGTCCGCCTCCGCCGTGGCGGGCGGCCGGGGCGCCCGTGGAGGGGGCTGGCCTCTGTGGGGGAACGGACTGGTCTCTCACTCCGCGGCTAGGACGAAGCCGCGAAAGGTGCCGTTGTCGCCGGGACGGTTGGGGGACTCGTGGCGCGGGACTCAGGGTTCCCCATGGGGAGGCCCCCAGGCTCAGGCCCCTGGCAACGGAAGGCTGAGCAAGCAGGCCCGGGCCTGGGCCCGGCTTTCGGGGCTGGCCCGGCCCCAGCTGCCGGCGCCAGGGAGGGGACCCCCGGAGGCTGAGGAGCGGGAGGCGTCGGCCGCCCCGCGGCACGCCTCCCGGAGCTCCTCCTGGCGGTGCCGGAACGCGACGACACGCGATCCCGGACAGGGCCCCGGGGGGGGCCGCCCTGCGGCCCTGTGGTGCCCGAAGTGTGTTCGCCGGGCCTTTACCGGCCAATTCTCACGAGCGTTCTGCCCAAATCGGGATCGATTTGGGCAGAACGCTCGTGAGAATTGGCCGGCGTTGGGCAGCCCTGGTCAGCGCCCAGTTCCGCGTGTAGCAGGGCCCTTTCTCACTCGGGGCATGTCGCGGCCACCCGGAAAATGAGCCGCGACGATGGGGCGCGGCCGGAAGCCGCGGCGCCGGGGAGTTTTCCCCGAGCAGAGTGGATGGAGGCGCCGTGGCCGGCCGTCCGCCTTCGCCGTGGCGGGCGGCCGGGGCGCCACTGGAGGGGGCTGGCCTCTGTGGGGAAACGGACTGGTCTCTCACTCCGCGGCTAGGACGAAGCCGCGAAAGGTGCCGTTGTCGCCGGGACGGTTGGGGGACTCGTGGCGCGGGACTCAGGGTTCCCCATGGGGAGGCTCCCAGGCTCAGGCCCCTGGCAACGGAAGGCTGAGCAAGCAGGCCCGGGCCCGGGCCCGGCTTTCGGGGCTGGCCCGGCCCCAGCTGCCGGCGCCAGGGAGGGGACCCCCGGAGGCTGAGGAGCGGGAGGCGTCGGCCTCCCCGCGGCATGCCTCCCGGAGATCCTCCTGGCGGTGCCGGAACGCGACGACCCGCGATCCCGGACAGGGCCCCGGGGGGGGCCGCCCTGCGGCCCTGTGGTGCCCGAAGTGTGTTCGTCGGGCGTTTTCCGGCCAAATCTCACGAGCGTTCTGCCGAAATCGGGATCGATTTGGGCAGAACGCTCGTGAGAATTGGCCGGCGTTGGGCAGCCCTGGTCAGCGCCCAGTTCCGCGTGGAGCAGGGCCCTTTCTCGCTCGGGGCATGTCGCGGCCGCCCGGAAAACGAGCCGCGACGATGGGGCGCGGCCGGCAGCCGCGGCGCCGGGGAGTTTTCCCCGAGCAGAGAGGATGGAGGCGCCGTGGCCGGGCGTCCGCCTCCGCCATGGCGGGCGGCCGGGGCGCCCCTGGAGGGGGCTGGCCTCTGTGGGGAAACGGACTGGTCTCTCACTCCGCGGCTAGGACGAAGCCGCGAAAGGTGCCGTTGTCGCCGGGACGGTCGGGGGACTCGTGGCGCGGGACTCAGGGTTCCCCATGGGGAGGCCCCCAGGCTCAGGCCCCTGGCAACGGAAGGCTGAGCAAGCAGGCCCGGGCCCGGGCCCGGCTTTCGGGGCTGGCCCGGCCCCAGCTGCCGGCGCCAGGGAGGGGACCCCCGGAGGCTGAGGAGCGGGAGGCTTCGGCCGCCCCGCGGCACGCCTCCCGGAGCTCCTCCTGGCGGTGCCGGAACGCGACGACACGCGATCCCGGACAGGCCCCGGGGGGGGCCGCCCTTCGGCCCTGTGGTGCCCGAAGTGTGTTCGCCGGGCGTTTTCCGGCCAATTCTCACGAGCGTTCTGCCCAAATCGGGATCGATTTGGGCAGAACGCTCGTGAGAATTGGCCGGCGTTGGGCAGCCCTGGTCAGCGCCCAGTTCCGCGTGGAGCAGGGCCCTTTCTCGCTCGGGGCATGTCGCGGCCACCCGGAAAACGAGCCGCGACGATGGGGCGCGGCCGGCAGCCGCGGCGCCGGGGAGTTTTCCCCGAGCAGAGTGGATGGAGGCGCCGTGGCCGGGCGTCCGCCTCCGCCGTGGCGGGCGGCCGGGACGCCCCTGGAGGGGGCTGGCCTCTGTGGGGAAACGGACTGGTCTCTCACTCCGCGGCTAGGACGAAGCCGCGAAAGGTGCCGTTGTCGCCGGGACGGTCGGTGGACTCGTGGCGCGGGACTCAGGGTTCCCCATGGGGAGGACCCCAGGCTCAGGCCCCTGGCAACGGAAGGCTGAGCAAGCAGGCCCGGGCCCGGGCCCGGCTTTCGGGGCTGGACCGGCCCCAGCTGCCGGCGCCAGGGAGGGGACCCCCGGAGGCTGAGGAGCGGGAGGCGTCGGCCGCCCCGCGGCACGCCACCCGGAGCTCCTCCTGGCGGTGCCGGAACGCGACGACACGCGATCCCGGACAGGGCCCCGGGGGGGGCCGCCCTGCGGCCCTGTGGTGCCCGAAGTGTGTTCGCTGGGCGTTTTCCGGCCAATTCTCACGAGCGTTCTGCCCAAATCGGGATCGATTTGGGCAGAACGCTCGTGAGAATTGGCCGGCGTTGGGCAGCCCTGGTCAGCGCCCAGTTCCGCGTGGAGCAGGGCCCTTTCTCGCTCGGGGCATGTCGCGGACACCCGGAAAACGAGCCGCGACGATGGGGCGCGGCCGGCAGCCGCGGCGCCGGGGAGTTTTCCCCGAGCAGAGTGGATGGAGGAGCCGTGGCCGGGCGTCCGCCTCCGCCGTGGCGGGAGGCCGTGGCGCCCCTGGAGGGGGCTGGCCTCTGTGGGGAAACGGACTGGTCTCTCACTCCGCGGCTAGGACGAAGCCGCGAAAGGTGCCGTTGTCGCCGGGACGTTCGGGGGACTCGTGGCGCGGGACTCAGGGTTCCCCATGGGGAGGCGCCCAGGATCAGGCCCCTGGCAACGGAAGGCTGAGCAAGCAGGCCCGGGCCCGGGCCCGGCTTTCGGTGCTGGCCCGGGCCCAGCTGCCGGCGCCAGGGAGGGGACCCCCGGAGGCTGAGGAGCGGGAGGCGTCGGCCGCCCCGCGGCACCCCTCCCAGAGCTCCTCCTGGCGGTGCCGGAACGCGACGACAAGCGATCCCGGACAGGGCCCCGGGGGGGGCCGCCCTGCGGCCCTGTGGTGCCCGAAGTGTGTTCGCCGGGCGTTTTCCGGCCAATTCTCACGGGCGTTCTGCCCATATCGGGATCGATTTGGGCAGAACGCTCGTGGGAATTGGCCGGCGTTGGACAGCCCTGGTCAGCGCCCAGTTCCGCGTGGAGCAGGGCCCTTTCTCGCTGGGGGCATGTCGCGGCCTCCCGGAAAACGAGCCGCGACGATGGGGCGCGGCCGGCAGCCACGGCTCCGGGGAGTTTTCCCCGAGCAGAGTGGATGGAGGCGCCGTGGCCGGGCGTCCGCCTCCGCCGTGGCGGGCGGCCGGGGCGCCCCTGGAGGGGGCTGGCCTCTGTGGGGAAACGGACTGGTCTCTCACTCCGCGACAAGGACGAAGCCGCGAAAGGTGCCGTTGTCGCCGGGACGGTCGGGGGACTCGTGGCGCCGGACTCAGGGTTCCCCATGGGGAGGCCCCCAGGCTCAGGCCCCTGGCAACGGAAGGCTGAGCAAGCAGGCCCGGGCCCGGTCCCGGCTTTCGGGGCTGGCCCGGCCCCAGCTGCCGGCGCCAGGGAGGGGACCCCGGAGGCTGAGGAGCGGGAGGCGTCGGCCTCACCGCGGCACGCCTCCCGGAGCTCCCCCTGGCGGTGCCGGAACGCGACGACACGCGATCCCGGACAGGGCCCAGGGGGGGGCCGACCTGCGGCCCTGTGGTGCCCGAAGTGTGTTCGCCGCGCGTTTTCCGGCCAATTCTCACGAGCGTTCTGCCCAAATCGGGATCGATTTGGGCAGAACGCTCGTGAGAATTGGCCGGCGTTGGGCAGCCCTGGTCAGCGCCCAGTTCCGCGTGGAGCAGGGCACTTTCTCGCTCGGGGCATGTCGCGGCCACCCGGAAAACGAGCCGCGACGATGGGGCGCGGCCGGCAGCCGCGGCGCCGGGGAGTTTTCCCCGAGCAGAGAGGATGTAGGCGCCGTGGCCGGGCGTCCGCCTCCGCCGTGGCGGGCGGCCCGGGCGCCCCTGGAGGGGGCTGGCCTCTGTGTGGAAACGGACTGGTCTCTCACTCCGCGGCTAGGACGAAGCCGCGAAAGGTGCCGTTGTCGCCGGGACGGTCGGGGGACTCGTGGCGCGGGACTCAGGGTGCCCCATGGGGAGGCCCCCAGGTCAGGCCCCTGGCAACGGAAGGCTGAGCAAGCAGGCCCGGGCCCGGGCCCGACTTTCGGGGCTGGCCCGGCCCCAGCTGCCGGCGCCAGGGATGGGACCCCCGGAAGCTGAGGAGCGGGAGGCGTCGGCCTCCCCGCGGCACGCCTCCCGGAGCTCCCCCTGGCGGTGCCGGAACGCGACGACACGCGATCCCGGACAGGGCCCAGGGGGGGGCCGCCCTGCGGCCCTGTGGTGCCCGAAGTGTGTTCGCCGGGCCTTTTCCGGCCAATTCTCACGAGCGTTCTGCCCAAATCGGGATCGATTTGGGCAGAACGCTCGTGAGAATTGGCCGGCGTTGGGCAGCCCTGGTCAGCGCCCAGTTCCGCGTGGAGCAGGGCCCTTTCTCGCTCGGGGCCTGTCGCGGCCGCCCGGAAAACGAGCCGCGACGATGGGGCGCGGCCGGCAGCCGCGGCGCCGGGGAGTTTTCCCCGAGCAGAGTGGATGGAGGCGCCGTGGCCGGGCGTCCGCCTCCGCCGTGTCGGGCGGCCGGGGCGCCCCTGGAGGGGGCTGGCCTCTGTGGGGAAACGGACTGGTCTCTCACTCCGCGGATAGGACGAAGCCGCGAAAGGTGCCGTTGTCGCCGGGACGGTCGGGGGACTCATGGCGCGGGACTCAGGGTTCCCCATGGGGAGGCCCCCAGGCTCAGGCCCCTGGCAACGGAAGGCTGAGCAAGCAGGCCCGGGCCCGGTCCCGGCTTTCGGGGCTGGCCCGGCCCCAGCTGCCGGCGCCAGGGAGGGGACCCCGGAGGCTGAGGAGCGGGAGGCGTCGGCCTCACCGCGGCACGCCTCCCGGAGCTCCTCCTGGCGGTGCCGGAACGCGACGACACGCGATCCCGGACAGGGCCCCGGGGGGGGCCGACCTGCGGCCCTGTGGTGCCCGAAGTGTGTTCGCCGGGCGTTTTCCGGCCAATTCTCACGAGCGTTCTGCCCAAATCGGGATCGATTTGGGCAGAACGCTCGTGAGAATGGGCCGGCGTTGGGCAGCCCTGGTCAGCGCCCAGTTCCGCGTGGAGCAGGGTCCTTTCTCGCTCGAGGCATGTCGCGGCCACCCGGAAAACGAGACGCGACGATGGGGCGCGGCCAGCAGCCGCGGCGCCGGGGAGTTTTCCCCGAGCAGAGTGGATGGAGGCGCCATGGACGGGCGTCCGCCTCTGCCGTGGCGGGCGGCCGGGGCGCCCCTGGAGGGGGCTGGCCTCTGTGGGGAAAAGGAGTGGTCTCTCACTCCGCGGCTAGGACGAAGCCGCGAAAGGTGCCGTTGTCGCCGGGACGGTCGGGGGACTCGTGGCGTGGGACTCAGGGTTCCCCATGGGGAGGCCCCCAGGCTCAGGCCCCTGGCAACGGAAGGCTGAGCAAGCAGGCCCGGGCCCGGGCCCGGCTTTCGGGGCTGGCCCGGCCCCAGCTGCCGGCGCCAGGGAGGGGACCCCCGGAGGCTGAGGAGCGGGAGGCGTCGGCCGCCCCGCGGCACGCCTCCCGGAGCTCCTCCTGGCGGTGCCGGAACGCGACGACACGCGATCCCGGACAGGGCCCCGGGGGGGGCCGCCCTGCGGCCCTGTGGTGCCCGAAGTGTGTTCGCCGGGCGTTTTCCGCCCAATTCTCTTGAGCCTTCTGCCCAAATCGGGATCGATTTGGGCAGAACGCTCGTGAGAATAGGCCGGCGTTGGGCAGCCCTGGTCAGCGCCCAGTTCCGCGTGGAGCAGGGCCCTTTCTCGCTCGGGGCATGTCGCGGCCACCCGGAAAACGAGCCGCGACGATGGGGCGCGGCCGGCAGCCGCGGCGCCGGGGAGTTTTCCCCGAGCAGAGAGGATGGAGGCGCCGTGGCCGGGCGTCCGCCTCCGCCGTGGCGGGCGGCCCGGGCGCCCCTGGAGGGGGCTGGCCTCTGTGTGGAAACGGACTGGTCTCTCATTCCGCGGCTAGTACGAAGCCGCGAAAGGTGCCGTTGTCGCCGGGACGGTCGGGGGACTCATGGCGCGGGACTCAGGTTTCCCCATGGGGAGGCCCCCAGGCTCAGGCCCCTGGCAACGGAAGGCTGAGCAAGCAGGCCCGGGCCTGGTCCCGGCTTTCGGGGCTGGCCCGGCCCCAGCTGCCGGCGCCAGGGAGGGGACCCCGGAGGCTGAGGAGCGGGAGGCGTCGGCCTCCCCGCGGCACGCCTCCCGGAGCTCCTCCTGGCGGTGCCGGAACGCGACGACACGCGATCCCAGACATGGCCCCGGGGGGGGCCGACCTGCGGCCCTATGGTGCCCGAAGTGTGTTCGCCGGGCGTTTTCCGGCCAATTCTCACGAGCGTTCTGCCCAAATCGGGATCGATTTGGGCAGAACGCTCGTGAGAATTGGCCGGCGTTGGGCAGCCCTGGTCAGCGCCCAGTTCCGTGTGCAGCAGGGCCCTTCTCGCTCGGGGCATGGCGCGGCCACCCGGAAAACGAGCCGCGACGATGGGGCGCGGCCGGCAGCCGCGGCGCCGGGGAGTTTTCCCCGAGCAGAGTGGATGGAGGCGCCGTGGCCGGGCGTCCGCCTCCGCCGTGGCGGGCGGCCGGGGCGCCCCTGGAGGGGGCTGGCCTCTGTGGGGAAACGGAATGGTCTCTCACTCCGCGGCTAGGACGAAGCCGCGAAAGGTGCCGTTGTCGCCGGGACGGTCGGGGGACTCGTGGCGCGGGACTCAGGGTTCCCCATGGGGAGGCCCCCAGGCTCAGGCCCCTGGCAACGGAAGGCTGAGCAAGCAGGCCCGGGCCCGGGCCAAGCTTTCGGGGCTGGCCCGGCCCCAGCTGCGGGCGCCAGTGACGGGACCCCCGGAGGCTGAGGAGCGGGAGGCGTCGGCCTCCCCGGGGCACGCCTCCCGGAGCTCCTCCTGGAGGTGCCGGAACGCGACGACCTGCGATCCCGGACAGGGCCCCGGGGGGGGCCGCCCTGCGGCCCTGTGGTGCCCGAAGTGTGTTCGCCGGGCGTTTTCCGGCCAATTCTCACGAGCGTTCTGCCCAAATCGGGATCGATTTGGGCAGAACGATCGTGAGAATTGGCCGGCGTTGGGCAGCCCTGGTCAGCGCCCAGTTCCGCGTGCAGCAGGGCCCTTTCTCGCTCGGGGCATGGCGCGGCAACCCGGAAAAAGAGCCGCGACGATGGGGCGCGGCCGGCAGCCGCGGCGCCGGGGAGTTTTCCCCGAGCAGAGTGGATGGAGGCGCTGTGGCCGGGCGTCCGCCTCCGCCGTGGCGGGCGGCCAGGGCGCCCCTGGAGGGGGCTGGCCTCTGTGGGGAAACGGACTGGTCTCTCACTCCGCGGCTAGGACGAAGCCGCGAAAGGTGTCGTTGTCGCCGGGACGGTCTGGGGACTCGTGGCGCGGGACTCAGGGTTCCCCATGGGGAGGCCCCCAGGCTCAGGCCCCTGGCAACGGAAGGCTGAGCAAGCAGGCCCGGGCCCGGGCCCGGCTTTCGGGGCTGGCCCGGCCCCAGCTGCCGGCGCCAGGGATGGGACCCCCGGAGGCTGAGGAGCGGGAGGCGTCGGCCTCCCCGGGGCATGCGTCCCGGAGCTCCTCCTGGCGGTGCCGGAACGCGACGACCCGCGATCCCGGACAGGTCCCCGGGGGGGGCCGCCCTGCGGCCCTGTGGTGCCCGAAGTGTGTTCGCCGGGCGTTTTCCGGCCAATTCTCACGAGCGTTCTGCCCAAATCGGGATCGATTTGGGCAGAACGCTCGTGAGAATTGGCCGGCGTTGGGCAGCCCTGGTCAGCGCCCAGTTCCGCGTGCAGCAGAGCCCTTTCTCGCTCGGGGCATGGCGCGGCCACCCGGAAAACGAGACGCGACGATGGGAAGCGGCCGGCAGCCGCGGCGCCGGGTAGTTTTCCCCAAGCAAAGTGGATGGAGGCGCCGTGGCCGGGCGTCCGCCTCCGCCGTGGCGGGCGGCCGTGGCGCCCCTGGAGGGGGCTGGCCTCTGTGGGGAAACGGACTGGTCTCTCACTCCGCGGCAAGGATAAAGCCGCGAAAGGTGCCGTTGTCGCCGGGACGGTCGGGGGCCTCGTGGCGCGGGACTCAGGGTTCCCCATGGGGAGGCCCCCAGGCTCAGGCCACTGGCAACGGAAGGCTGAGCAAGCAGGCCCGGGCCCGGGACCGGCTTTCGGGGCTGGCCCGGCCCCAGCTGCCGGCGCCAGGGAGGGGACCCCCGGAGGCTGAGGAGCGGGAGGCGTCGGCCTCCCCGGGGCACGCCTCCCGGAGCTCCTCCTGGCGGTGCCGGAACGCGACGACCCGCGATCCCGGACAGGGCCCCGGGGGGGGCCGCCCTGCGGCCCTGTGGTGCCCGAAGTGTGTTCGCCGGGCGTTTTCCGGCCAATTCTCACGAGCGTTCTGCCCAAATCGGGATCGATTTGGGCAGAACGCTCGTGAGAATTGGCCGGCGTTGGGCAGCCCTGGTCAGCGCCCAGTTCCGCGTGCAGCAGGGCCCTTCTCGCTCGGGGCATGGCGCGGCCACCCGGAAAACGAGCCGTGACGATGGGGCGCGGCCGGCAGCCGCGGCGCCGGGGAGTTTTCCCCAAGCAGAATGGATGGAGGCGCCGTGGCCGGGCGTCCGGCTCCGCCGTGGCGGGCGGCCGGGGTGCACCTGGAGGGGGCTGGCCTCTGTGGGGAAACGGACTGGTCTCTCACTCCGCGGCTAGGACGAAGCCGCGAAGGTGCCGCTGTCGCCGGGACGGTCGGGGGACTCGTGGTGCGGGACTCAGGGTTCCCCATGGGGAGGCCCCCAGGCTTAGGCCCCTGGCAACGGAAGGCTGAGCAAGCAGGCCAGGGCCTGGGCCCGGCTTTCGGGGCTGGCCCGGCCCCAGCTGCCGGCGCCAGGGACGGGACCCCCGGAGGCTGAGGTGCGGGAGGCGTCGGCCTCCCCGGGGCACGCCTCCCGGAGCTCCTCCTGGCGGTGCCGGAACGCGACGACCCGCGATCCCGGACAGGGCCCCGGGGGGGGCCGCCCTGCGGCCCTGTGGTGCCCGAAGTGTGTTCGCCGGGCGTTTTCCGGCCAATTCTCACGAGCGTTCTGCCCAAATCGGGATCGATTTGGGCAGAACGCTCGTGAGAATTGGCCGGCGTTGGGCAGCCCTGGTCAGCGCCCAATTCCGCGTGCAGCGGGGCCCTTCTCGCTGGGGCATGGCGCGGCCACCCGGAAAACGAGCCGTGACGATGGGGCGCGGCCGGCAGCCGCGGCGCCGGGGAGTTTTCCCCAAGCAGAGTGGATGGAGGCGCCGTGGCCGGGCGTCCGCCTCCGCCGTGGCGGGCGGCCGGGGTGCCCCTGGAGGGGGCTGGCCTCTGTGGGGAAACGGACTAGTCTCTCACTCCGCGGCTAGGATGAAGCCGCGAAAGGTGCCGTTGTCGCCGGGACGGTCGGGGGACTCGTGGCGCGGGACTCAGGGTTCCCCATGGGGAGGCCCCCAGGCTCAGGCCACTGGCAACGGAAGGCTGAGCAAGCAGGCCAGGGCCCGGGCCCGTCTTTCGGGGCTGGCCCGGCCCCAGCTGCCGGCGCCAGGGAGGGGACCCCCCGGAGGCTGAGGAGCGGGAGGCGTCGGCCTCCCCGGGGCACGCCTCCCGGAGCTCCTCCTGGAGGTGCCGGACCGCGACGACCCGCGATCCCGGACAGGGCCCCGGGGGGGGCCGCCCTGCGGCCCTGTGGTGCCCGAAGTGTGTTCGCCGGGCGTTTTCCGGCCAATTCTCACGAGCGTTCTGCCCAAATCGGGATCGATTTGGGCAGAACGCTCGTGAGAATTGGCCGGCGTTGGGCAGCCCTGGTCAGCGCCCAGTTCCGCGTGCAGCAGGGCCCTTCTCGCTCGGGGCATGGCGCGGCCACCCGGAAAATGAGCCACGACGATGGGGCGCGGCCGGCAGCCGCGGCGCCGGGGAGTTTTCCCCGAGCAGAGTGGATGGAGGCGCCGTGGCCGGGCGTCCGCCTCCGCCGTGGCGTGCCGCCTGGGCGCCCCTGGAGGGGGCTGTCCTCTGTGGGGAAACGGACTGGTCTCTCACTCCGCGGCTAGGACGAAGCCGCGAAAGGTGCCGTTGTCGCCGGGACGGTCGGGGGACTCGTGTCGCGGGACTCAGGGTTCCCCATGGGGAGGCCCCCAGGCTCAGGCCCCTGGCAACGGAAGGCTGAGCAAGCAGGCCCGGGCCCGGGCCCGGCTTTCGGGGCTGGCCCGGCCCCAGCTGCCGGCGCCAGGGAGGGGACCCCCGGAGGCTGAGGAGCGGGAGGCATCGGCCTCCCCGGGGCACGCCCTCCGGAGCTCCTCCTGGCAGTGCCGGAACGCGACGACCCGCGATCACGGAGAGGGCCCCGGGGGGGGCCGCCCTGCGGCCCTGTGGTGTCCGAAGTGTGTTCGCCGGGCGTTTTCCAGCCAATTCTCACGAGCGTTCTGCCCAAATCGGAATCGATTTGGGCAGAACCCTCATGAGAATTGGCCGGCGTTGGGCAGCCCTTGTCAGCGCCCAGTTCCGCGTGGAGCAGGGCCCTTTCTCGCTCGGGGCATGGCGCGGCCACCCGGAAAACGAGCCGCGACGATGGGGCGTGGCCGGCAGCCGCGGCGCCGGGCAGTTTTCCCCGAGCAGAGTTGATGGAGGCGCCGTGGCAGGGCGTCCGCCTCCGCCGTGGCGGGCGGCCGGTGCGCCCCTGGATGGGGCTGGCCTCTGTGGGGAAACGGACTGGTCTCTCACTCCGCGGCTAGGACGAAGCCCCGAAAGGTGCCGTTGTCGCCGGGACGGTCGGGGGACTCGTGGCGCGGGACTCAGGGTTCCCCATGGGCAGGCCCCCAGGCTCAGGCCCCTGGCAACGGAAGGCTGAGCAAGCAGGACCGGGCCCGGGCCCGGCTTTCGGGGCTGGCCCGGCCCCAGCTGCCGGCGCCAGGGAGGGGACCCCCGGAGGCTGAGGAGCGGGAGGCGTCGGCCTCCCCGGGGCACTCCTCCCGGACCTCCTCCTGGCGGTGCCGGAACGCGACGACCCGCGATCCCGGACAGGGCCCCGGGGGGGGCCGCCCTGTGGCCCTGTGGTGCCCGAAGTGTGTTCGCTGGGCGTTTTCCAGCCAATTCTCACGAGCGTTCTGCCCAAATCGGGATCGATTTGGGCAGAACGCTCGTGAGAATTGGCCGGCGTTGGGCAGCCCTGGTCAGCGCCCAGTTCCGCGTGCAGCAGGGCCCTTCTCGCTCGGGGCATGGCGCGGCCACCCAGAAAACGAGCCGTGACGATGGGGCGCGGCCGGTAGCCGCGGCGCCGGGGAGTTTTCCCCAAGTAGAATGGATGGAGGCGCCGTGGCCGGGCGTCCGCCTCCGGTGTGGCGGGCGGCCGGGGTGCCCCTGGAGGGGGCTGGACTCTGTGGGGAAACGGACTGGTCTCTCACTCCGCGGCTAGGACGAAGCCGCGAAAGGTGCCGTTGTCGCCGGGACGGTCGGGGGACTCGTGGCGCGGGACTCAGGGTTCCCCATGGGGAGGCCCCCAGGCTCAGGCCCCTGGCAACGGAAGGCTGAGCAAGCAGGCCAGGGCCCGGGCCCGGCTTTCGGGGCTGGCCCGGCCCCAGCTGCCGGCGCCAGGCACGGGACCCCCGGAGGCTGAGGAGCGGGAGGCGTCGGCCTCCCCGGGGCACGCCTCCCGGAGCTCCTCCTGGAGGTGCCGGACCGCGACGACCCGCGATCCCGAACAGGGCCCCGGGGGGGCCGCCCTGCGGCCCTGTGGTGCCCGAAGTGTGTTCGCCGGGCGTTTTCCGGCCAATTCTCACGAGCGTTCTGCCCAAATCGGGATCGATTTGGGCAGAACGCTCGTGAGAATTGGCCGGCGTTGGGCAGCCCTAGTCAGCGCCCAGTTCCGCGTGCAGCAGAGCCCTTTCTCGCTCAGGGCATGGCGCGGCCACCCAGAAAACGAGCCGCGACGATGGGAAGCGGCCGGCAGCCGCGGCGCCGGGTAGTTTTCCCCAAGCAAAGTGGATGGAGGCGCCGTGGCCGGGCGTCCGCCTCCGCCGTGGCGGGCGGCCGGGGCGCCCCTGGAGGGGGCTGGCCTCTGTGGGGAATCGGACTGGTCTCTCACTCCGCGGCTAGGACGAAGCCGCGAATGGTGCCGTTGTTGCCGGGACGGTCGGGGGACTCGTGGCGCGGGACTCAGAGTTCCCCATGGGGAGGCCCCCAGGCTCAGGCCCCTGGCAACGGAAGGCTGAGCAAGCAGGCCCGGGCCCGGGCCCGGCTTTCGGGGCTGGCCCGGCCCCAGCTGCCGGCGCCAGGGAGGGGACCCCCGGAGGCTGAGGAGCGGGAGGCGTCGGCCTCCCCGGGGCACGCCTCCCGGAGCTCCTCCTGGCGGTGCCGGAACGCGACGACAGGCGATCCCGGACAGGGCTCCGGGGGGGGCCGCCCTGCGGCCCTGTGGTGCCCGAAGTGTGTTCGCCGGGCGTTTTCCGGCCAATTCTCACGAGCGTTCTGCCAAATAGGGACCGATTTGGGCAGAACGCTCGTGAGAATTGGCCGGCGTTGGGCAGCCCTGGTCAGCGCCCAGTTCCGCGTGCAGCAGGGCCCTTCTCGCTCGGGGCATGGCGCGGCCACCCGGAAAACGAGCCGCGACGATGGGGCGCGGCCGGCAGCCGCGGCGCCGGGGAGTTTTCCCCGAGCAGAGTGGATGGAGGCGCCGTGGCCGGGCGTCCGCCTCCGCCGTGGCGGGCGGCCGGGGCGCCCCTGGAGGGGGCTGGCCTCTGTGGGGAAACGGACTGGTCTCTCACTCCGCGGCTAGGACGAAGCCGCGAAAGGTGCCGTTGTCGCCGGGACAGTCGGGGGACTCGTGGCGCGGGACTCAGGGTTCCCCATGGGGAGGCCCCCAGGCTCAGGCCCCTGGCAACGGAAGGCTGAGCAAGCAGGCCCGGCCCGGGCCAGGCTTTCGGGGCTGGCCCGGCCCCAGCTGCCGGCGCCAGGGAGGGGACCCCCGGAGCCTGAGGAGCGGGAGGCATCGGCCTCCCCGGGGCACGCCTCCCGGTGCTCCTCCTGGCGGTGCCGGAACGCGACGACCCGCGATCACGGAGAGGGCCCCGGGGGGGGCCGCCCTGCGGCCCTGTGGTGTCCGAAGTGTGTTCGCCGGGCGTTTTCCAGCCAATTCTCACGAGCGTTCTGCCCAAATCGGGATCGATTTGGGCAGAACCCTCGTGAGAATTGGCCGGCGTTGGGCAGCCCTGGTCAGCGCCCAGTTCCGCGTGGAGCAGGGCCCTTTCTCGCTCGGGGCATGGCGCGGCCACCCGGAAAACGAGCCGCGACGATGGGGCGCGGCCGGCGGCCCCGGCGCCTGGGAGGTTTCCCCGAGGAGAGTGGATGGAGGCGCCGTGGCCGGGCGTCCGCCTCCGCCGTGGCGGGCGGCCGGGGCGCCCATGGAGGGGGCTGGCCTCTGTGGGGGAACGGAGTGATCTCTCACTCCACGTCTGGGACGAAGCCGCGAAAGGTGCCGTTGTCGCTGGGACGGTCGGGGGGACTCGTGGCGCGGGACTCACGGTTCCCCATGCGGAGGCCCCCAGGCTCAGGCCCCTGGCAACGGAAGGCTGAGCAAGCAGGCCTGGGCCCGGGCCCGGCTTTCGGGTCCGGCCCGTCCCGAGCTGCCCCCGCCAAGGAGGGGACCCCCGGAGGCTGAGGAGCGGGAGGCGTCGGCCTCCCCGGGGCCCACATCCCGGAGCTCCTCCTGGCGGTACCGGATCGCGACGACACGCGATCCCGGGCAGGGCCTAGTGGGGTGGCCCTGCGGCCCTGTTGTGCCCAAAGTGTGTTTGCCGCCTGTTTTCCGGCCAATTCTCACGAGCGTTTTGCCCAAATCGGGATCGATTTGGTCAGAACGCTCGTGAGAATTGGCCGGCTTTCGGCAGCCCTGGTGACCGCCCAGTTCCGTGTGGCCCAGGGCCCTTTTTCTCTTGGGGCATTTCGCGGCCACCCTGACAATGAGCCGTGACGATGGGGCGCAGTCGGCGGTCCCGGCGCCGGGGAGTTTTCCCTGAGCAGAGTTGATGGAGGGGCTGTGGCCGGGCGTCCGCCTTCGCCCTGGTAGGCCCCCGGGGCGCACTTGGAGCGGTCTGGCCTCTGTGGGGGAACGAATTGATTTCTCACTCGGCTGGGACGCAGCCTCGAAAGGCACCATTGTCTCTGGGACTGTGGCGGACTTGTGGCCCGGGACTCAGGATTCCCGGGGTGAGGCCCTAGGTACAGGCCCCTGGCAATGGAAGGCTGAACAAGCAGGCCTGGGTCCGGGCCCGGATTTCGTGGCAGGCCCGGCCCCAGCTGCCCCCGCCAAGGTGAGACCCCCAGAATCTGTGGAGAGGGAGGCGTCTGCCTCGCCATCAGGGAGATTCTAATTAAAACTACATTGAGATACCACCTGACACCAGTTAGAATGTCCAAAATTAGGAAGACAGGAAATAACGTTTGTTGGAGAGGATGTCGAGAAAGTGGAACCCTTTTACACTGTTGGTGAGACTGCAATTTAGTGCAGCCACTTTGGAGAACAGTGTGCAGATGATTCAAGAAATTAAAAATAGAGCTTCCCTATGACCCTGCAATTACACTGATGGGTATTTACCCCAAAGATACAGATGGAGTGAAAAGAAGAGCCATCTGTACCCCAATGTTTATTGCAGCAATGGCCACGGTCGCTAAACTGTGGAAAGAACCAAGATGCCCTTCAACGGATGAATGGATAAGGAAGATGTGATACATATACACAATGGAGTATTATGGCTCCATCAGAAAGGATGAATACCCAACTTTTGTAGCGACATGGAAGGGACTCGAAGAGATTATGCTGAGTGAAATAAGTCAAGCAGAGAGAGTCAAATATCATATGGTCTCCCTTATTTGTGGAGCATAACAAAGAACACGGAGGACATGGGGAGATGGAGAGGAGAGGGAGTTGAGGGAACCTGGAAGGGGAGATGAACCATGAGAGACTATGGACTCTGAAAAACAACCTGAGTGTTTTGGAAGGGCGGGGGTTGGGAGGTTGGGGAACCAGGTGGTGGGTAATAGGGAGGGCACGTACTGCATGGAGCACTGGGTGTGGTGCAAAAACAGTGAACACTGTTATGCTGAAAATAAACAAATAAAAAAAAGAAAATTGTACTCTTAGTCCCCGTCATCTATATCACTCATCCCTCCATCCACTTCCACTCTGGTAACCACAGAGTCGGTTTTTGTTTTGTATCTTCTTTCTCCTTTATTTATGTATGTTTGTTTCCTAAATTCCATGGAAGAGTGACATCCAAAGGCCTTTGTCTTTCTCTGACTGACTGATTTCACTTAGGATAGTATTCTCTAGCTCCATCCATGTGTCTGCAAATGGCAAGATTTTTTATGGCTGAGTAATTTCGCACTGTGTGTGTGTGTGTATACATTTATCATCTCATTTATCAAGTTATCAAGAAATACTTGGATTGTTTCCATATTGTAATATTGTAATTAATGTTGCAAGAAACATAGGGGCACATGTATCCTTTTGAGTTACTGTTCTCATATTCGTCGGGTAATCACCCGGTAGTGTGATTGCTGGATTATAAGGTAGTTCTAATATTTAACGTTTTGAAGAACAGTGATACTGTTTTCCACAGGGACTGCAGCAGCTAGCATTCCCACCACAGTGCAAGAGGGTTCCCTTTTACCCACATCCTCCCAACATTTGTTTTCTTGTGCTGGTGCTGTTAGCCATTCTGATAGTATGAGGTAATATCTCACGGACCTTTTCATTTGGATTTTCCTGTTGATGGCTGATGTGAACATCTTCTCACGTGACTGTTGGCCATCTGTATGTCTTCTTTGGAGCAATGTCTGTTCATGTCTTCTGTCTATTTTTTAATTGGATTTTTTGTTTTTTGGTTGTTGCGTTGTATCAGTTCTACATATTTTGGACACTACCCCTTTATTGCACATGATATTTGCAAACATCTTCTCCTATTAAGTACGTTGTATTCTATTTATTACATTTTCATTGCTGTTCTGCTGTGCGGTAAGTTTTTATATTGATGGAGCTCTAGTAGTTTATTTTTGCTTTTGTTTCCTTTGCCTTAGGAGGCATGTCTATTAAATGTATGGTTCATGTCAGAGAAGTTACTGTCTGTGCCCTCTTGTAGGATTTTTATGATTTAAGGTCTCACATTGAGGTCTTGAAACTGTTTTGAGTTTATTTGTCCATATGGTGTAAGAAAGCAGTCTAATTTCATTGTTTTGTGCATAGCTGTTCAGTTTTCCCAACACCATTTGTTGTAGAAACTGTCCTTTTCCCTTTTAATAGTTTTGCCTCTTTTGCAGAAGATTAATTGGGCACGTGATTGTGGGCTGATGTCTGAGCTTCTATTCCGTTTCCTTGGTCACTGTGTGTATTTTTTTTTTTTTGCCAGTCCCATACTGTGAGGATGAACGCAGCTTTGTAGTATAATTTGAAATATGGAATTGTGACGCCTCCAGCTTTGTTTTTCTTCATAACATTGTGCTGGTTGTTCAGTATCTTTTGTGATTCCATACAAATTGTTAGGGTAGTTTATTTGAGTTCTTTCATTTTTTATTTGAATTCAATGAGCCAACTTATCATACATCATTATTTTCAGATGTAGTGTTAAATAATATATCAGATGTGTATTGCATCACGTGCCCTCCTTAATGCCCATCACCCCAGTTACCCCCCCACCCCCCATCCAGCAACCCTCAGTTGGTTGCTATAGTTAAGAGTCTGTCATGGTTTTTTCCCCATCTCTGATGACTTCCCATTCTGTTTCCCCTTCCTTTGCCTACGGTTCTCTGCCCTGTTTCTGATATTTCACATATGAGTGAAACCCTATGATAATTGTGTTTCTTTCATGGACATATTTTACTCAGCATAATATCTTCCAGACCCATCCAGGTTGATGTGATGGTAAGTATTCATCCTTTCTGATGGCTGAGGAATATTCCATTGAATATATGAACCACATCTTCTTTATCCATTCCTCTGTCCATAGATATCTGGGTTCTTTCCATAGTTTATCTAGAGTGGATATTGTTGCGATGAACACTGGGGTGCAGGTGCCAGTTCTTTCCCCTACATCTCTATTTTTGTGGTAAAAGCCCTGTAGTGAAATTGCTGTGTTTTAGGGTAACTTTACTTTTAACTTCTTGAGGAAACCCCGTACTGTTTTCCAGAGTGGATATAACAGTCTGCATTCCAACCAGGAGTGTAGGAGGGTTCTCCATTCTCTGCATCCTCACCAATATTTGTGGTTTCATGTCCTGTTAACTTTAGACATTCTGCCTGGTGTGATAGGACACCTCAATGTGGTTTAGATTTGCATTTCCCAGAAGCCATGTGATATAGAACATTTATGTATATATCTGTTGGTCACATGCGTGTCATCATTGGAGAAATATCTGTTCATATTTTCGCCCATGTCTAGACCTTCCGTTGGATTAAGGCCCAGAAGCCTAGAAGATACAATCAGCCAGAACTTTGGAGATTTTCACAAGGTCTGAGATACAATGGAGATTTAGGGTGTGTATCAAGCTCAGGGATTGTCTTCAGAGCGTGGATGGAAGTGTAGGTTCACTGACATTGTCTCAGGTTTGCATTCAGATGTCTCATGCTCTGAATCCAGTCTGGAGTAAAAAAAGGAGTTTCCTTTTGTGTGGCGGGCTGATCCTCTGGTTTTGCTAAAGTGTTCCCAATACCCGGGGCTTGGGATCCAGGCCTCTACAGATGGACCTCTCAGAACTCCAAATAGGGTTAGGGTTAGGACCTAGGAAAATGGAAGGTCTGAATTGCCAACCGTGTGGTGAGCGTCCTGGAGGGCTGAGTTGAGGACATGGGTCAGGGTGAGTGTCCGGCTCAGGGTTTCAATCCATGAGCCCTTGAATGTGGGAGTTCACTGGGATGGAAACAGATGGGCCTTCATATTTATACTGACCTATATACTTACTGGAGTCCATTATGGAAAGATTTCCATCTGGGTGTGAGGCTGAGTCCTGTGGTATTGCTCAGGCATCCCCAAATCCTAGGGCTTTGGAGCCCACCCTTATGGGACGGAGACATGAGAACCCAAGCTAGGGATAGAGTTAGGGCCAAAGGACATTGCAGGCCCAAACAGCTGACAGTGTGTGTGGTTCCTAGAGGCTGGAATGAAGGATGAGTGTTCTGGTTCTGGTCAGGCACAGGGTTTGTGACCTAGAGGCCACTGAAATTGGGGGTTTGCTGGTATAGGCTCAGATGGGCAGGCATTTTATCCTGCTTTGAATACTTTCTAGAGGTCTACATGGCACGCTTTCCTCCTGTGGTATGGCTAAGGTGACCCCAGTCCGTGGGGTAGGGAGCCAGACCCCTAGGAATTGAATGCTCAGAACACAAACTAAGCTTCAGTTAGGGGTTAGGAGCATGGCAGGCCCAATCTGATGGTGGTGTGGCAAGCTATCCAGAGGGCTGAGTACAGAGGGATGGATAGAGTAAGTGTCAGGTTCAGGTTTGTGTCCAGCTGCTGACTCTGGGTGAACTCAGTGGTGCGTGGCAGATTTCTCCTGCTCAGAATCCTTTGCAGAGTCCCAAATGGTATGGTTTCCTTCTGGGTGGCAGGCAGAGATCTCAAATCTTGCTCAGGGGTCCCCATCCGTGGGACTTGGGTGCCAGTCCTCTGGGGACAGAGCATGAAACCCCAACCTAGGGTTGGGGCTAGGTCCCAGCAACATGACAGGCCTGATTTGCTGGTGCTGTGCAGAGCTCTCACGGGGACTGAGTAGAGAACATGGGTCAGTCTGAGTCAGGCTCCGGGTTGGTGGCCATGGGGGGAAAGGCAGATTTCTCCTGCTCTCAGTCCTTGGCAGAGTTCCAATTCTACTGTTTCCTTCTGGGTTGAAGACAGAGTCCTCTGGCATTTCTCAGGGGTCCCACATATGTGGGGCTTTGGTACCTGTATTCTTGGGACACAAGACAGAAAATGTACCTAAGTTTTGGTTAGGGCTGAGGGTCATGTCAGTCTCAATAGGCCACCCTGAGAGGAGTGACCTGGGGAGCAGAGTTGAGGACGTGGGTCAGTGTGAGTGTTAAGATCCAGGTGTGAACGGGGGGTGCTGAAAGTGGGATAGCCTCAGGGGGCCAAGAAATATTCTGGTATAGTTCAGGTGTAACCCATCAGCGGAGCTTTGGTGTCAATCATCAGAGGACAGAAGACTGAAAACACAACCTAGGGCTTGGAAAAGAGCACAGGGGCATGGCTGGCCTGATCTGCTGGTGCCGAGGCTAGATGTCTGGGGTACTGAGTTGAGGGCCATGGTCAGGTGGTGCATTACGATCTGGGTTTGTGCCTGGGGGGTGGCCGAAGGTGGAGGTGGCTTCAGGGAGCATGAAGATTTCTCCCGTTCCGATGGTTCTGTGCAGCTCCAAACAGAACGGTTTCCTCCCGGGTGGCAGACAGAGCACTGGGTTGTGGCTCAGGGGTCCAAATATGGAGGAATTGGGGGACCAGCCTCTGGGGATGAAGACTGAAAATGCAACCTAGGCTTAAGGTTAGGGTCAGGGGCATGGCAGGCCCAATTTGCTGGCACTGAGAAGGGATCCCAGGGGGATGAATTGAGGGCAGAGGTCCGGTGGCATGAGAGGGTCCAGGTTTGTGGTCAGGGGACCGCTGAAGGAGGGGGTTGTGCTCAGGGAGGCATGCAGTTTCTCCCACTCTGAGTGTTCTACTCAGTTTCAAATGGCACGGTTTCCTCCTGGGTGGTAGGCAGGCTGAGTGCCAGCCTCCACATTTGTGGCCCAATAGTGCGCAGAGGGTGGGGGATAGCCTCAGGTGAACCGTGCAGGTTTCTCCCGCTCTGAGGATTCGACACAGCTCCAAACAGCATGGTTTCCTCCTGCATGGTGGACAGAGTCCTGAGGTGTCACTCAGGATTCTTTAATCTTGGGGTCTTGGGGTCAGGACTCTTGGGGATGATACCTGAAAACCAAAATTAGGGATAGGGTTAAGGCCTAGGGCCATGGTAGACCTGATATGCCAGTGCAGAGGCAGGTGCCCTGGTGCGCTGAGTTGAGTTCGGGTGTCAGACGGGGCATTAGCCTCTGGGTGTGTGTCCAGACATTCGCATAACCTGGGGGTGACTTCAGGGGTGCATGGAAGTTTCTCCAGCTCTGAGGGTTCAGCGCAGCTCCAAACAGCACAGCGGTGCCCTGCGTGGCAGGCAGATTCCCAGCATGAGTATCAGGCATCCTCAATCCTTGTGACGCAGTATGTGGTCTATTCTGGAGAAGGTTCCATGTGCACTTGAGAAGAATGTGCATTCTGTTCTTTTAGGGTGGAATGTTCTGTATATGTCTATGAGGTCCGTCTGGTCCAATGTTTCATTCAATGCTCTTATTTCTTTTTTAATTTTCTGCTTCGATGATCTGTCTATTTTTGAGAGAGGCGTATGAAGATCTCCTACTATTATTGTATTCATATCAATATGACTCTTTATCTTGATTAATAGTTTTCTTATGGAATTGGGAGCTCCCATATTGGGGGCATAGATATTCACAATTGTTAGATCATCTTGGCGGATAGTCCCTTTAAGAATTATGGAGTGTCCTTCTGTATCTCTGACTACAGTCTTTAGTTTAAAATCTAATTTATCTGATATGAGAATCGCTACCCCGGCCTTCTTTTGAGGCCCATTGGCATGAAAGATGCTTCTCCATCCGTTCACTTTCAGTCTGGGTGTATCCTTAGGTTCAAAATGGGTCTCTTGTAGACAACATATGGATGGGTCCTGTCGTTTTATCCAATCTGCAACCCTGTGTCGTTTTATGGGCGCATTTAGGCCATTCACATTGAGAGTGATTATTGAGAGATAGGTTTTGATTCATGTCATGTTGCCTTTGAAGCCTTTCTGTCTGTAGATTGTTTCTATATTTCTGTTCAATGATATTCTTAGGATTTTTTCTCTTTTATAGGACCCCGCTTAATATTTCCTGCAGTGTCGGCTTGGTGGTTGCATAGTCTTTTAAGCCTTGCCGGTCTTGGAAACTCTTTATCTCTCCATCCATTTTAAATGTCAGTCTTGCCGGATAGAGTATTCTTGGTTGCATGTTCTTCTCATTTAGTACTCTGAATATATTTTGCCAGCCCTTCCTGGCTTGCCAGGTCTCTGTGAAAAGGTCTGACGTTATTCTAATGGGCTTGGATGCCCACTCTCACCACTCTTGTTCAACATAGTATTAGAAGTCCTAGCAACGGCAATCAGACAACAAAGAGAAATAAAAGGTATCCAAATTGGCAAGGAAGAAGTCAAACTCTCTCTCTTCGCAGATGACATGATTTTTTATATGGAAAACCCCAAAGACTCCACCCCCAAACTACTAGACTCATACAGCAATTCAGTAACGTGGCAGGATACAAAGTCAATGTACAGAAATCAGTGGCTTTCTTATACACTAACAATGAAAATACAGAAAGGGAAATTAGAGAATCGATTCCATTTACTAGAGCACCAAGAACCATAAGATATCTGGGAATAAACCTAACCAAAGAGGTAAAGGACCTGTACTCGAGGAACTACAGAACACTCATGAAAGAAATTGAAGAAGACCCAAAAAGATGGAAGACAATTCCATGCTCTTGGATTGGAAGAATAAACATTGTTAAAATGTTTATACTGCCTAGAGCAATCTATGCTTTTAATGCCATTCCGATCAAAATTCCACCGGTATTTTTCAAAGAGCTGGAGCCAATAATCCTAAAATTTGTATGGAATCAGAAGAGACCCCGAATTGCTAAGGAAATGTTGAAAAACAAAAACAAAACTGGCGGCATCACGTTACCCGATTTCAAGCTTTACTACAAAGCTGCGATCACCAAGACAGCGTGGTCCTGGCATAAAAACAGACACATAGACCAGTGGAACAGAGTGGAGAGCCCAGATATGGACCCTCAACTCCACGGTGAAATAATCTTCGACAAAACAGGAAAAAATATTCAATGGAAAAAAAGACAGTCTCTTCAATCAATGGTGCTGGGAAAACTGGACAGCTATATGTAGAATAATGAAACTCAACCATTCTCTTACACTCGAAATGGATAAAAGACCTCATCATGAGACAGGAATCCATCAGAATCCTAGAGGAGAACATAGGCAGTAACCTCTTCGATATCAGCCACAGCAACTTCTTTCAAGATATGTCTCCAAAGGCCAAGGAAACAAAAGCAAAAATGAACTTTTGGCACTTCATCAAGATCAAAAGCTTCTGCACAGCAAAGGAAACAGTCCACCAAACAAAAAGGCAACCCACGGAATGGGAGAAGATATTTGCAAATGACAGTACAGACAAAAGGTTGATATCCAGGATCTAGAAAGAACTTCTCAAACTCAACACACACAAAACAGATAATCATATCCAAAAATGGGCAGAAGATATGAACAGACACTTCTCCAACGAAGACATACAAATGGCTATCAGACACATGAAAAAATGTTCATCATCACTAGCCATCAGGGAGATTCAAATGAAAACCACATTGAGATACCACCTGACACCAGTTAGAATGGCCAAAATTAGCAAGACAGGAAACAACGATTGTTGGAGAGGATGTGGAGAAAGGGGAACCCTCTTACACTGTTGGTGGGAATGCAAGTTGGTGCAGCCACTTTGGAGAACAGTGTGGAGATTCCTCAAGAAATTAAGAATAGAGCTTCCCTATGACCCTGCAATTGCACTGCTGGGTATTTACCCCAAAGATACAGATGGAGTGAAAAGAAGGGCCATCTGTACCCCAATGTTTATTGTAGCAATGGCTATGCTCACCAAACTGTGGAAAGAACCAAGATGCCCTTCAACGGATGAATGGATAAGGAAGATGTGGTACATATACGCAATGGAGTATTATGCCTCCATCAGAAAGGATGAATACCCAACTTTTGTAGCAACATGGACGGGACTGGAAGAAATTATGCTGAGCGAAATAAGTCAAGCAGAGAGAGAGTCATGTATCATATGGTCTCACTTATTTGTGGAGCATAGCAAATAACACGGAGGACATAGGGAGATGGAGAGGAGAGGGAGTTGAGAGAAACTGGAAGGGGAGATGAACCATGAGAGACTATGGACTCTGAAAAACAACCAGAGGGTTTTGGAGGGGCAGGGTGGGGTGGGAGTTTGAGGAATCAGGTGGTGGTTAATAGGGAGGGCACGTACTGCATGGAGCACTGGGTGTGATGCCAAAACAATGAACACTGTTATGCTGTAAATAAACAAATAAAAAAAAAAATGAGTCTATGGAAGGCCCGGCAGTGCCAGTTCACGCCACTGGAGGGAGTGGTGAGCAGTGGTGTGAGATACCCTGGAAGGCATGGCGATGCTGCTTGCCACCACTGGAGGCAGCGGCGAGCTGCCATGGGAAACACACCTGAAGAGGAGTCAGTGCAGCTTGCTGGCTCTGAAGGCAGGGCGGAGGTGCCCGGTGAGAGACCCTGAAACGTGAGGCACTACAGCTTGTTTTTACAGGACGGAGTGGTGAGCTGTATAGTCTCTGTTTCTCCAGGCTCAAGGGTGGTGGTAAGAATTGATGGAGCCTGTCCCCCACTCAGCATTGTGCCCTCTTTCCCCAGGTTTGCTGGTAATGTGCTGTCAGGATGGTTCAGGAGGGTCCTCCCAGTTGGGCTCTGGAGCCAGGGGAACCAAACCCGACTCATGGTGCATTTGGAACCGAGGAGCTGAGTGTCTGTTTGGAAAAGTATGTTTGTTTCTCCAAAAAGGACAAGGGCATTGGCCAGCTTGAGAGGGAAGTGAATGACCAGTTAAGAAACAAGCCTGTGTCTCTCCTTCTCCCAGGAATCAGAGCAGGTGTGCAGGCTTTAGGTGGGAGACGCCTGCTTATCTGCACCTGACAACCCTTCTTAACTCTGGCTCCATGAGACCTGAAGTTTGGAAGTCAGCGTCTGAGTCAGTCATGCAGCTTGTCCCAGGACGTCAGTGTTCAGAGAAAACAGCAGGCCCGTGGGTCACAATGTCACATCCATGCCAGGATGGCAGGTAAAAATTCCCTTTCACCCCAAATTTCCTGGGCTTTTCTCTTGTCTCCAGTGGAGCTCACAAATGGCACACTGAACCAGCTGTAAGCAATCTCGTGCGGGTGCCAGAGCTCCTGAGTTTCTCTGCAGGGAGCACCTGGCAGGGATCTCATTTTCTCTCTTTATTTCTGGCTTACAAAGGTATTTGGAACATCTCTTTCCTAGGAAATCCCTTGGATTCGAAAGGGAATGTGAGATTGACTTGGTGTGCCTTTTGAACATAGAAAGTATTCCTTCACCGAACAGTGTTTACTCCACTGGGCCTAGACTCTGGTGGAACGGCTGGCATCTAGAGTGAGGTGGCTGTTTGTGGTCAGATAGAGACTTGGATGATGGCTTCTTCTTTGTCCAAGGTGATGTATCCTAATGGATTCGTCTTTGAATCCAAAGAGTTCCAATGAGGGCAGAGGGAAAATTCAAAATGATTCCAAGGAGTCTTGGACAATTTAAAAGGGATGCTTGTCTTCCTAGGTTCACTCAAACGGCTATATATGGTTGGACATGCTGTATTTTCTCTGCAGTTTCATGGGTAGTGAAGTCAGAAGGAGAGTCTTTGGGAATTTCCCTGGATAAAGGCACTCTGTTGGCTTCAAGGGACTTGGTGTCAGGAACCCTGGGCTGAATTTCTGTGGCTGCTTTCCTGATGCTCAGTGAGTCAGGTTTTCCCACAGGTTTTATATTTCCTCCTTAGGAAATTGCTGGCAGGGAATGTTCTGTTTAAAGTGGAACCCTCGGGGGCACCTGTGTGGCTCAGTGGGTTAAGCCACTGCCTTCGGCTCAGGTCATGGTCTCAGGGTCCTGAGATTGAGCCCCGCATTGGGCTCTCTGCTCAGCGGGGACTCTGCTTCGTCCTCTCTCTCTGCCTGCCTCTCTGCCTACTTGTGACCTCTGTCAAATAAATAAATAAAATCTAAAAAAAAAAAAAACAACCCAAATCCGGGACCCTCCTACATTGTTGGTGGGCCTGCGTGTTGTTGCAGCCACTCTTGGAAAGAATACAGTCTGTCCTCCAAAAGCTAAGAACTGAACAACAGTAGGATCCAGCAATTGCCCTCCTAGTTATTTCCCTAAAGGGCACAAAAATGCACATTCAGTGGGGTATAAGCACCGTGATATTTACAGCAGCATTTTCAACCATTGTAAAACAATGGAGGGAGACCAAATGTCCATTCACTGATGAGTGATATATATATATATCACTCGTATATATCATATGTGTGTGTGTGTGTGTATGTGTATTCATTCTCCCACATCTTCTTAATGGAATAGGATCCAGGTTCAAAAAGGATGAAATCTTACCATCTGCAAGGATGTGGATGGATCTACAGTGGATTTAGCTAAGTAAAATCAGTAAGAAAAGACCAATAGCCTATATCTTGACCTCTATGGAATTTCAGAAAGAAAACAGATGAACATAGTGAGGAGAGAAAGGCCAATGAGGAAACAGACTCTAACCTAGAGCAAAATCAAGGGTTGCTAGGGGGCAGGGGTGTGGGGCGAAGGGTTAAGTGGGTGACAGCTATTAGGGAGAGTACTTGTTGTGATGAGCTCTGGGTGTTCTATGCAGGTGAGGAATCACAAAATCCTACCCCTGAAGGAGAGGAATGAACATTGCATGGAAACGAATTGGAATTGAAGTCAATGAAGAAAAGAAGACCATGTTCTACTTCATGAAGACTGAGGTAAAACTGGAATGACTTTTGCTCTCCTGTTCTGTAGCTGTTCATTATGAAACACTCTCTGGCAGGATACACTAGTTTCCTATTGCATAAGGAGCCCTCAGAAAGTTGCCATGAAAGATTTAGATCTCAGAGCATGTACATGTTCCATTGATATGTTACTTTCAGTTTGCCCAGGTGCAAAGGTAAGTGGAGAGAAATAGGGCTGAAGAGGAAAGGAGGTATTAAGCATTCAAGAGGTAGCCTTCCCCTTTCTCATGAATGCCTGGGCCAGTGTAAATTGGGAAGAAGGAGGGGGGATCCCAGAGCTTTGCCGCAGACAGGGGAGTTCTAGGTCTGCCTAGAGCTGGTGGTGTCCATGAGCAGAGCTGCGCTAGTGGCGTGGCAGGCCCGAACTGCTGGTGTTGAGGTGAGTTCCCCAAGGAGCTGAGTTGAGAATGGGGGTCAGGTGGTGAATCAGGCTCTGGGTTTGTGGCCAGGGGCCTGCAGAATGTGGGGGAGTCCTAATGGGGTCATGCAGGTTTCTCTGGCTCTGAGGGTTCTGCACAGCTCCAAAGGGACAAGTTTCCTGCTGGGTTGCAGTGGGACTCCTACAGTGTGGCTCCAAGTTTACCAATCTAGAGGGCTTGGTGGATAGGCCCCTGGGGAAGGAAGCCTGAAAATGCAACATAGGGTTAAGGGTAATGGGCTGGGCAGGACAGGCCTGATCAGCTGACACAGAGGTGAGATACCCTCAGAATTGAGTTGAGGAAATGCATCCTGCAATGCAGAAGAGTCAGGGTTTCTGGCCAGAGGGACGGCTGATCGTGGGGGTGGCTTTAGAGGGGCATGCTGGTTTCTCCCTCTCTGAGGAAACTTTGGAGCTCCAAATGTCATGGCTTCCCCCTGCATGGCATTCAGGTTTCTGCCTTGTTACAGGGGGGTCCTGAATCTGGGGAGTTTGGGGGCCAGGCCTCTTGGGATGGAAGCCCGAAATCAGAAACTAGAGCTACGGTAAGGGCGTAGGGGCATGGCATGCTCAATCTGCTACTGCTGAGGTGGGCTCCCTGGTGGGCTGACTTCAGGGTGGGTATCAGGTGGCATGTCAGACTCAGAGTTTGTGTCCAGGGATGCCACAGAAGCTGGGCGTGACCTCAGGGTTGCATGCAGGTTTCTCCTACCCTGAGGGTTCTGCAGAGCTCCAAATGGCATGGTTTCCTCCTGTGTGGCAGACGCAGTCCTGGGGTGTCACTGAGGAATCCTTAATCTCTACTGGCATGAATCTCGGAGGTGCCCAATCTGGCGGGCTTGGGGGACAGGCCTCTGTTCATGAAAGCCTGTACACCCCACCTCGGTTTATGGTTAGGGCCGAAGGGCATGGCAGGTCCGATGTGCCGGTGCTGATGCAGGCTCCCCTAAGGGTCGAGTTGAGGGCATAGATCTGGCATCGCAGGAGAATCTGTTTTTATGGCCATGGGGGTGACTCATGGTGGGGTGGCATTACGGGGGTTTGCAGGTTTCTCCCCGTCTGAGTGTTCAGTGCAGCTCTAAACCACAAGTTTTCCTCATGAGTGCCAGGTGGAGTCCCGTGGTGGCGCTCAGTAGACCTTAATCTGGGGGGACATGGGAGGCAGGCCCCCTGGGATGGAAGCCTGAAAACCTAAAGAGGGGTTCTGGTAAGGGCCTAGGGGCATGGTGGCCCGATCTGCTTATGTTGAGGTGGGGCGCCCTAGGGTCTGAATTTATGGCATGCGTCCGGAAGCTCAGCAGAATCTGGTTTATGGCCGGGGGGACGGGTGCAGATGATGGGAGTGCCTTTAGAGGGGCAAGTTTCTCCCCCTCTGAGGGTTCAGCACAACTCCAAGGCACAGGTTCCTACTGTGTGGCAAGCGGAGTCCTGAGGTGTATGTCAAGATTCCTTAATCCAGGGGATTTTGTTGCCTGGACCCTCAGCATGGAAGACTGAACACCCAAACTTGTGTTAGGGTTAGGGCCTAGGGGCAATGGCAGGCCCGATCTGCCAGTGCTGAGGCGGGATCCCGTATGGGCTGAGTTGAGGGTATGCATTTGGTGGCGGGATGGAATCCAGCTCTATGGCCAGAGTGGCTGTTGATTATTGGGGTGGCTTTAGGGTGGCATGAAAGTTTCTCCCCATCTGAGGGTTCATTGCAGCTCCAAACCACAAGGTTTCCACTTGTGTGACAGGCTGTGTCCTGTGGTGTTGCTCAGAAGTCCTTAATCTGGGGGGCGTGGGGGCCAGGCCTCTTGGGATGGAAGCCTGAAAATCCAAACTAGGGTTAGGGTTAAGGCTTAGGGACATGGCAGGCCCGATCTGCTGCAATTGAGGTGGTCTCCTGGATAGGCCGAATGGAGGGTGGGAATCAGGCAGGAAATGAGGTCTGTGTTTGTGTTTGTGGGGGCAAAGAAGCTAGTGGTGTTCTTGGGGGGCATGCAGCTTTCTCCTGCTCTGAGGTTCCTGCACAGTTCCAAATGGCACCATTTTGCCGTAGGAGGCTGGAGGAGTGCTGGCGGGAGTCTCAGTCATCCCCAGTCTGATGGGCTTGGGGTACAGGCCTCTGGGCACGGAAGGCTGTATACCCCACCTAGGGTTAGGGTTAGGGTCTAGGGTCATGGCGGGCCCAATCTGCCGGGGCTGAGATGGGCTCCCCTCAGGGCTGAGTTGAGGGCATGTGTCCGGTAGCTTCATAGAAAACAGCTTTCTGGCCTGGGGTGCCGCAAATTGTGCGGATAGCTTTACGGGGGCTTGAAGGTTTCTCACCCTCTGAGTATTCAGCAGCTCCAAACTGCAAGGTTTCATCCTGCGTGGCTGTTGGAGTGCTGCAATGTCACTCAGGGGTCCTTAATCCAGGGGGCCTGGAGGCTAGGCATCTTGGGATGGAAGCCTGGAAACTCAAACTAAGGTTGAGGTCTTGGGGTGCGACAGGCCCAATCTGCCAGTGCTGAGGCGGACTCCCCGGTGGCCTGAGTTGAGGGTCGGTGATAGGTGGCTAGTGTGAATCTGGGTTTGTGTTCAGGAGGGGCTCAGATGCTGGGGCTTGCCTTGGGGGCATGAAGTTATCTTTTGCTCTGAGGTCTAAGTAGCTCCAAATGGCACTGTAACAGCATAGGCAGCCTCCAGACTGCCAGAGTGAGTCTCATGCATCCACAATCTGGCGGGTTTGGGGGCTAGGCCTCTGGGTACGGAAGACTGTACACCCAACCTAGGGTTAGGGTTAAGGCCTAGGGGCATGGCAGTTCTGATATGCTGCTGATATGCTGTGTTGAGGCGGGCTCCCTCAGGGCTGAGTGGATGACATGCCTCTGGCGTTGTGGCAGAACCTGGCATTATGTCTGGGGCATTTCCAATGGCGGGTGTGTTTAGGTGCTCATGCACTTTTCTTTCTGGAGGGCAGGCAGAGTCCTGTGTTGTGACTTTGGAATCCCCAGTCTGGAGGGTTAGGGTTAGGGATAGAGGTTCGGAGAGTGTTAGGGTTAGTTGTTAGGGTTTAGGGTTAGGGTTAGGGTTAGGGTTAGGAGTTAGGGGATAGGGTTAGAGGTAAGGTTTAGGGTTAGGCTTAGGGTTAGGCGTATGTCTTAGGGACAAGGCATGTCAGATCTGCCAACACAGATATGGACTCACCCAAGGGCTGTGTTGAGGGCGGGACTCAGGAGTCTCCTCAGGCCCTGGATTTTTGGACTGGAGGGGTAAAGAAGGTGGGAATCGCCTCTGGGGAGCATGATGGTTTCTACTGCTCCGAGGTTGTTATGTTAGGTTTAGAGGTTAGGGTTAGGTTTTGTGGTTAGGGTTAGTGTTAAGATTAGTGTTAAGGTGGGGCGCCTGGGTGGCTCAGTTGGTTAAAGCCTCTGCCTTCCGCTCAGGTCATGATCTCAGGGTCCTGGGATGGAGCCCCACATCAGGCTCTCTGCTCAGCGGGGAGCGTGCTTCGTCCTCTCTGTGCCTTCTTCTGATCTGTCTCTGTCAAAGAAATGAATAAAATCTTAAAAAAAATAAAAAGATTAGGGTTAGGGTTATGTCTTAGGGACAAGGCATGTTGGATCTGGTAACACTTATATGGGCTCACCCAAGGGCTGAGTTGAAGGCGGGACTCAGGAGGCTCCTTAGGCCCTGGGTTTTTTTCCTAGAAGGTAAAGATGGTGGGAATGGCCTCAGGGGAGTATGCTGGTTTCTAGGGCTCTGAGAGTGTTAGATAGCACTAAATGAAATGGTTTATTTCATTTATTCTCCTGGCTGAGAGGCTGAGTCCTGCCATCAGTCTGATGATCCTATCCACTGGGATGGAATTGGGTATCAGGCCTCTGGGGTCCAGAGCCTGACCACCTGAGCTAGGGTATTAGGGTTTGGTCCTGGGAGCATGGCAGGCCTGAGGTGCCAGTGCGGACTCAGGCTCTCCGGAGGGCTGAGTTGAGGGTATTGCTCTGGTGGCCCATCAGGCACTGGGCGGTGGTGTGTGGGTCCTCGGAAGGTGTGGGTGTCTTTAGGGGGCATGGAGGTTTCTCCGGCCAGGAGCGTACTGCACAGGGCCATGTGGGCCATTTTCCTTGTGGGTGGCAGCCGGAGTCCAGCATTGCAAATACAGGGTCCCCAGTCTGGACGGCTAGGGAGCCAGGCCTCTGTGGATCGAAGCATAAACACCCATCCTAGCATTATGGTTAAGTCTTTGGGGCATGGTAACCCCGATCTGCCGGTGCTGTGGTGACCCATCCTGATGCCTGAGTTGAGGCTATGTCTGCAGGACATTGAGACTCTGGTTCCCGGTCCTTGGGAGGGTCCAGAAGTGCTTTGGCCTCAGGGAGACTTGCAGGCTTCTCCTGCTCTGTGGCTTCAGCCCATTTCTAAACGGCACGGTTCATGCTGGGATCATGTGCAATTATGGGGTGCAACACAGGGGTCCCCTATCTGGGGTTTTGAGGACCAGTTGTGGGAGGATGATGCCTGAGCACGAACCTGGGCTAGGGTTAGTATTAGGATTAGGGTTAAGGTTATGTCTTAGGGACAAGGCATGTCGGATATGCAAGCACAGATATCAGCTCACCCAAGGGCTGAGTTGAGGGTGGGACTCAGGAGGCTCCTCGGGCACTGGGGTTTTGGGCTGTACGGGCAAAGATGTTGGAAATCGCCTCAGGGGAGCATGCCAGTTTCTACAATTCTCAGGGCATTAGATAGCACGAAATGAAAGGTCACCTTCTGGCTGAGAGGGTGAGTCCTGCTGTGAGGGTTAGGTTGTAGGGGCATTGCAGCCCCAATCTGCTGGCGCTGTGGTGGCCCATCCCAATGCTTGAGTTCAGAGCGTGTGTCTGCAGGACCATGAGACTCCTGGTTCTTGGTCTTTGGGGGCGCTGGAAGTGGGGTGGCCTCAGGGAGACATTCAAATTTATCCCGCTCTGTGGGTTCAGCACAATTCTAAACAGCATGGTTTCCTCCTGGTGTCAGGTTCAATGATGGGGTATCGCTCACGGGTCCCCCATCTGGGGCCTTGGGGACCAGGAGTCAGAGTATGGACGCCTGAACACACAACTTGGGCTAGGTTTAGTATTATGGTTAGTGTTAGGCTTAGGGACAGGGCATGTCGGATCTGCTAGCACAGATACGGGCTCACCCAAGGGCTGAGTTGAGGGCAGGACTCAGGAGGCTCCTCAGGCCCTGGGTTCTTGGCCTGGAGGAGCAAAGCTGGTGGGAATGGCCTCAAGGGAGAATGGCTGGTTGCTACTGCTCTGAGGGTGTGAGAGAACACCAAATGAAAAGGTCTCCTCCTGGCTGAGAACTGAGTCCTGCCGACAGTCTGATGCTCAACCCATGGGAGGAATTGGGTGTCAGGCCTCTGGGTCCAATGCCTGAACACCCAACCTAGTGTTAGGGTTTCATCCTGGGAGAATGGCAGGCCTGCCAGTGCGGCTCAGGTTCTCCGGAGGGCTGAGTTGAGGGCATTGCTCTGGTGGCCTGTCAGGCTCTGGGTTTGTGGTGTGGCATTTCTTGGAAGGCGTGGGTGGCTTTAGGGGGCATGGAGGATTCTGTGGCCAGGAGCATACTGCACAGGATCATATGGTCCAGTTTCATCGTGGGTGGCAGCCAGAGTCCTGCATTGGGAATCCAGGGTCCCCAGTCTGGAGGGCTAGGGGTCCAGTCCTCAGGGGACAGAAGCCTGACACCCAACCTAGGGTTAGTTTAGGGTTGTAAGGGCATGGCAGCCCCGATCTGATGGCGCTGTGGTGATGCTTCCCAATGCCTGAGTTGAGGGCGCGAGTCTGTAGCACTGTGAGAGTCCTGGTTCCTGGTCCTTGGGTGTGCCAGAAGTGGCAGTGGCCTCTGGGAGGCATGCAGGTTTCTCCCGCTCTGCGGGTTCAACACATTTCTAAAGGGCAGGGTTTCCTCCTGGGATCAGGCGCAATTATGGGGTGCAGCTCAGGGGTCCCTCATCTGGCCGTTTGGGGGACCAGGCTATGGAGGAGGGATGCCTGAACACACAACCTGGGCTAGAGTTAGTATTAGGGTTAGGCTTAGCATTAAGGTTATGTCTTAGGGAGAAGGCATGTGGGATCTGCCAGCACAGATATTGGCTCACTGAAGGGCTGAGTTGAGGGCAGGGCTCCGGAGGCTTCTCAGGCCCTGGGTTTTTGGCCTGGAGGTGCAAAGATGGCGGGAATGGCCTCAGGGAAGCTTGGCCGGTTCCTAGGGCTCTGAGGGTGTTGGAGAGCACCAAATGGAATCTCCTGCTGGTTGAGAAGCTGAGTCATGCCATCAGTTTGGTGCTCCCACCCATGGGTGGAATTGGGTGTCAGGGTTCTAGAACCTGAACACCCAACCTAGGGTTAGGGTTTGGTCCTGGGAGAATGGCAGGCCTGATGTGCCAGCACGGACTCAGGCTCTCTGGAGGGCTGGGCTGAGGGCATTGTTCTGGCGGCCTGTAAGGCTAAGGAATTGTGGTGTGGGGGTGCTCAGAAGGTGTGGTTGGCTTTAGGGGTCATGGAGGTTTCTCCGGCAAGGAGCGTTCTGCAAAGGTCCATGTGGTCAAGTTTCATCATGGGTGGCAGCCAGAGTCCTACGTTGGGAATATGGGGTCCCCAGTCTGGAGGGCTAGGGAGCCAGTCCTCTGGGGACTGAAGCCTGAACACCCAACCGAGGGTTAGGTTTAGGTCACAGGGGCATGGCGGCCCGGATCTGCCGGCACAGTGATGACCAATCCCGATGCCTGAGTTGAGGACGTGAGTCTGCAGGACCGTGAGACTCCTCATTCCTGCTCCTCAGGGGCGCCGGTATTGGGGGTGGCGTCAGGGAGGCATTCTCGTTTCTTCTGCTCTGTAGGTTCAGCACATTCCTTTTTTTTTTCACCTTCAATATCTATCTATCTATATTATTTCTTTTCAGCGTAACAGTATTCCTTATTTTTGCACCACACCCAGTGCTCCATGCAACACGTGCCCTCCCTAATACCCACCACCTTGTTCTCCCAACCTCCCACTCCCCACCCATTCAAGACCCTCAGGTTCTTTTTCAGAGTCCGTAGTCTCTCATGGTTCACCTCCCCTTCCCATTTCCCACAACTTCCTTCTCCTCTCCATCTCCCCATGTCCTCCTTGTTCTTTGTTATGCTCCACAAATAAGTGAAACCATATGATAATTGACTCTCTCTGCTTGACTTATTTCACTCAGCATAATCTCTTCCACTCCCGTCCATATTGCTACAAAAGTTGGTATTCATCTTTTCTGATGGAGGCATAATACTCCATCTTGTATATGGACCACATCTTCCTTATCCATTCGTCCATTGAAGGGCATCTTGGTTCTTTCCACAGTTTGGCGACCGAGGCCTTTGCTGCTATAATCATTGGGGTACAGATGGCCCTTCTTTTCACTCCATCTGTATCTTTGGGGTAAATACCCAGCAGTGCAATTGCAGGGTCATAGGGAAGCTGTATTCTTAATTTCTGGAGGAATCTCCACACTGTTCTCCAAAGTGGCTGCACCAACTTGCATTCCCACCAACAGTGTAAGAGGGTTCCCCTTTCTCCACATCCTCTCCAACACACGTTGTTTCCTGTCTTGCTAATTGTGGCCTTTCTAACTGGTGTCAGGTGGTATCTCAATGTCGTTTTCATTTGAATCTCCCTGATGGCTAGTGATGATGAACATTTTGTCCTGTGTCTGATAGCCATTTGTATGTCTTCGTTGGAGGAGTGTCTGTTCATATCTTCTGCCCATTTTTGGATATGATTATCTGTTTTGTGTGTGTTGAGTTTGAGAAGTTCTTTCCAGATCCTGGATATCAACCTTTTGTCTGAACTGTCATTTACAAATATCTTCTCCCGTTCCGTGGGTTGCCTTTTGATTGGTGGACTGTTCCCTTTGCTGTGCAGAAGCTTTTGATCTTGATGAAGTGCCAAAAGTTCATTTTCGCTTTTCTTTCCTTGGCCTTTGGAGACATATCTTGAAAGAAGTTGCTGTGGCTGATATCGAAGAGGTTACTGCCTATGTACTCCTCTAGGATTCTGAGATAATCCTGTCTCACGTTGAGCTCCTTTATCGAGTTCGAGTTTATCATTGTGTATGGTGTAAGAGAATGGTCGAGTTTCATTCTTCTACATATCGCTGTCCAGTTTCCCCAGCACCATTGATTGAGGAGAATGTCTTTTGTTACATTGAATATTTTTTCCTGATTTCTCGATGATTATATCACAATAGAGTTGAGGGTCCGTATCTAATCGGGATCGAATTGGGCAGAGCGCTCATGAAAATTGGCTGGCGTTGGACAACCATGGGGACCGCCTTGTTCTGCGTGGCCCAGGACCCTTTCTCGCTCGGGGTATGTCGCAGCCACCAGAAAACGCGCCGAGACGACGGGGCCCGGCCGGGGGCCTCAGCACCAGGGAGCTTGCTCCGAGCAGAGTTGATGGAGGGGCTGTGGTCGGGAATCTGGCTCCTCCTTGGAGGGAGGCCGGGGCGCCCGGGATGGGCTTGGCCTCTCTGGGGGAACAAATGGATCTGTCGCTCCCCAGCTCTGTCGCAGCCACGAAAGGGGCCGATGGCGCCGGGACGGTCGGGGGACTCATGCAGCCGGACTCAGGGTTCCCCATGGGGAGGCCCGCAGGCTCAGTCCCCTGGCAACGGAAGGCTGAGCAAGCAGGCCCGGGCCCAGGCCCGGGTTTCGGGGCTGGCCCGGCCCCAGCTGCCGGCGCCAGGGAGGGGATCCCCGGAGGCTGAGGAGCGGGAGGCGTCGGCCTCCCCGGGGCCCGCCTCTCAGAGCTCCTACTGGCGGTGCCGGATCGCGAAAACATGCGATTCCGGACAGGGCCCTGGGGGGGTGGCCCTGCGGCCCTGTGGTGCCCGAAGTGTGTTCGCTGGGCGTTTTCCGGCCATTCTCACGAGCGTTCTGCCCAAATCGGGATCGATTTGGGCAGAACGCTCGTGAGAATTGGCCGGCGTTGGGCAGCCCTGGTCAGCGCCCAGTTCCGCGTGGAGCAGGGCCCTTTCTCGCTCGGGGCATGGCGCGGCCACCCGGAAAACGAGCCGCGACGATGGGGCGCGGCCGGCGGCCCCGGGGCCGGGGAGTTTTCCCTGAGCAGAGTTGATGGAGGCGCCGTGGCCGGGCGTCCGCCTCCGCCGTGGTGGGCGGCCGGGGCAGCCGTGGAGGGGCTGGCCTCTCTAGGGGACCGGATTGATCTATCACTCCACAGCTGGGACGAAGCCGCGAAAGGTGCCGTTGTTGCCGGGACGGTCGGGGGGACTCGTGGCGCGGGACTCAGGGTTCCCCATGCGGAGGCCCCCAGGCTCAGGCCCCTGGCAACGGAAGGCTGAGCAAGCAGGCCCGGGCCCGGGCCCGGCTTTCGGGGCTGGCCCGGCCCCAGCGGCCGGTGCCAGGGAGGGGACCCCCGGAGGCTGAGGAGCGGGAGGCGTCGGCCTCCCCGGGGCCCGCCTCTCAGAGCTCCTCCTGGCGGTGCCGGATCGCGAAAACATGCGATTCCGGACAGGGCCTTGGGGGGGTGGCCCTGCGGCCCTGTGGTGCCCGAAGTGTGTTCGCTGGGCGTTTTCCGGCCATTCTCACGAGCGTTCTGCCCAAATCGGGATCGATTTGGGCAGAGCGCTCGTGAGAATTGGCCGGCGTTGGGCAGCCCTGGTCAGCGCCCAGTTCCACGTGGAGCAGGGCCCTTTCTCGCTCGGGGCATGTCGCGGCCACCCGGAAAACGAGCCGCGACGATGGGGCGCGGCCGGCGGCCCCGGGGCCGGGGAGTTTTCCCTGAGCAGAGTTGATGGAGGCGCCGTGGCCGGGCGTCCGCCTCCGCCGTGTTGGGCGGCCGGGGCAGCCGTGGAGGGGCTGGCCTCTGTAGGGGACCGGATTGATCTATCACTCCACAGCTGGGACGAAGCCGCGAAAGGTGCCGTTGTCGCCGGGACGGTCGGGGGGACTCGTGGCGCGGGACTCAGGGTTCACCATGAGGAGGCCCCCAGGCTCAGGCCCCTGGCAATGGAAGGCTGAGCAAGCAGGCCCGGGCCCGGGCCCGGCTTTCGGGGCTGGCCCGGCCCCAGCGGCCGGCGCCAGGGAGGGGACCCCCGGAGGCTGAGGAGCGGGAGGTGTCAGCCTCCCCGGGGCCCGCCTCCCGGAGCTCCTCCTGGCGGTGCCGGAACGCGTCAACACGCGATCCCGGACAGGGCACCCGTGGGGCGGCCCTGCGGCCCTGTGGTGCCCGAAGTGTGTTCGCCGGGCGTTTTCCGGCCAATTCTCATGAGCGTTCTGCCCAAATCGGGATCGATTTGGGCAGAACGCTCGTGAGAATTGGCCGGCGTTGGGCAGCCCTGGTCAGCGCCCAGTTCCGCGTGGAGCAGGGCCCTTTCTCGCTCGGGGCATGGCGCGGCCACCCGGAAAACGAGCCGTGATGATGGGGCGCGGCCGGCGGCCCCAGCGCCGGGGTGGTTTCCCCGAGCAGAGTTGATGGAGGCGCCGTGGCCGGGCGTCCGCCTCCGCCGTGGCGGGCGTCCGGGGCGCCCATGGAGGGGGCAGGCCTCCGTGGGGGAACGGATGGATCTCTCACTCCACGGCTGGGACGAAGCCGCGAAAGGTGCCGTTGTCGCCGGGACGGTCGGGGGACTCGTGGCGCGGGACTGAGGGTTCCCCATGGGGATGCCCCCAGGCTCAGGCCCCTGGCAACGGAAGGCTGAGCAAGCAGGTCAGGGCCCGGCCCGGCTTTCGGTGCTGTCCCGGCCCCAAGTGCCAGCGCCAGGGAGGGGACCCCCGGAGGCTGAGGAGCGGGAGGCGTCGGCCTCCCCGGGGCACGCCTCCCGGAGCTCCTCCTGGCGGTGCCGGAACGCGACGACTCGCGATCCCGGACAGGGCCCCGGGGGGGGCCGCCCTGCGGCCCTGTGGTGCCCGAAGTGTGTTCGCCGGGCGTTTTCCGGCCAATTCGCACGAGCGTTCTGTCCAAATCGGGATCGATTTGGGCAGAACGCTCGTGAGAATTGGCCGGCGTTGGGCAGCCCTGGTCAGCGCCCAGTTCCGCGTGCAGCAGGGCCCTTCTCGCTCGGGGCATGGCGCGGCCACCCGGAAAACGAGCCGCGACGATGGGGCGCGGCCGGCAGCCACGGCGCCGGGGAGTTTTCTCCTAGAAGAGTGGATGGAGGCGCCGTGGCCGGGCGTCCGCCTCCGCCGTGGCGGGCGGCCGGGGCGCCCCTGGAGGGGGCTGGCCTCTGTGGGGAAACGGACTGGTCTCTCACTCCGCGGCTAGGACGAAGCCGCGAAAGGTGCCGTTGTCGCCGGCACGGTCGGGGGACTCGTGGCTCGGGACTCAGGGTTCCCCATGGGGAGGCCCCCAGGCTCAGGCCCCTAGCAACGGAAGGCAGAGCAAGCAGGCCCGGGCCCGGGCCCGGCTTTCGGGGATGGCCCGGCCCCAGCTGCCGGCGCCAGGGAGGGGACCCCCGGAGGCTGAGGAGCGGGAGGCGTCGGCCTCCCCGGGGCACGCCTCCCGGAGCTCCTCCTGGAGGTGCCGGACCGCGACGACCTGCGATCCGGGACAGGGCCCCGGGGGGGGCCGCCCTGCGGCCCTGTGGTGCCCGAAGTGTGTTCGCCGGGCGTTTTCCGCCAATTCTCACGAGCGTTCTGCCCAAATCGGGATCGATTTGGGCAGAACGCTCGTGAGAATTGGCCGGCGTTGGGCAGCCCTGGTCAGCGCCCAGTTCCGCGTGCAGCAGGGCCCTTTCTCGCTCGGGGCATGGCGCGGCCACCCGGAAAACGAGCCGCGACGATGGGGCGCGGCCGGCAGCCGCGGCGCCGGGGAGTTTTCCCCGAGCAGAGTGGATGGAGGCGCCGTGGCCGGGCGTCCGCCTCCGCCGTGGCGGGCGGCCGGGGCGCCCCTGGAGGGGGCTGGCCTCTGTGGGGAAACGGACTGGTCTCTCACTCCGCGGCTAGGACGAAGCCGCGAAAGGTGCTGTTGTCGCCGGGACGGTCGGGGGACTCGTGGCGCGGGACTCAGGGTTCCCCATGGGGAGGCCCCCAGGCTCAGGCCCCTGGCAACGGAAGGCTGAGCAAGCAGGCCCGGGCCCGGGCCCGGCTTTCGGGGCTGGCCCGGCCCCAGCTGCCGGCGCCAGGGAGGGGACCCCCGGAGGCTGAGGAGCGGGAGGCGTCGGCCTCCCCGGGGCACGCGTCCCGGAGCTCCTCCTGGCGGTGCCGGAACGCGACGACCCGCGATCCCGGACAGGACCCCGGGGGGGGCCGCCCTGCGGCCCTGTGGTGCCCGAAGTGTGTTCGCCGGGCGTTTTCCGGCCAATTCGCACGAGCGTTCTGCCCAAATCGGGATCGATTTGGGCAGAACGCTCGTGAGAATTGGCCGGCGTTGGGCAGCCCTGGTCAGCGCCCAGTTCCGCGTGCAGCAGGGCCCTTCTCGCTCGGGGCATGGCGCGGCCACCCGGACAACGAGCCGCGACGATGGGGCGTGGCCGGCAGCCGCGGCGCCGGGGAGTATTGCCCGAGCAGAGTGGATGGAGGCGCCGTGGCCTGGCGTCCGCCTCCGCCGTGGTGGGCGGCCGGGGCGCCCCTGGAGGGGGCTGGCCTCTGTGGGGAAACGGACTGGTCTCTCACTCCGCGGGTAGGACGAAGCCGCGAAAGGTGCCGTTGTCGCCGGGACGGTCGGGGGACTCGTGGCGCGGGACTCAGGGTTCCCCATGGGGAGGCCCCCAGGCTCAGGCCCCTGGCAACGGAAGGCTGAGCAAGCAGGCCCGGGCCCGGGCCCGGGTTCGGGGCTGGCCCGGCCCCAGCTGCCGGCGCCAGGGAGGGGACCCCCGGAGTCTGAGGAGCGGGAGGCGTCGGCCTCCCCGGGGCAAGCCTCCCGGAGCTCCTCCTGGCGGTGCCGGAACGCGACGACAGGCGATCCCGGACAGGGCCCCGGGGGGTGCCGCCCTGCGGCCCTGTGGTGCCCGAAGTGTGTTCGCCGGGCGTTTTCCGGCCAATTCTCACGAGCGTTCTGCCCAAATCGGGATCGATTTGGGCAGAACGCTCGTGAGAATTGGCCGGCGTTGGGCAGCCCTGGTCAGCGCCCAGTTCCGCGTGCAGCAGGGCCCTTCTCGCTCGGGGCATGGCGCGGCCACCCGGAAAACGAGCCGCGACGATGGGGCGCGGCCGGCAGCCGCGGCGCCGGGGAGTTTTCCCCGAGCAGAGTGGATGGAGGCGCCGTGGCCGGGCGTCCGCCTCCGCCGTGGCGGGCGGCCGGGGCGCCCCTGGAGGGGGCTGGCCTCTGTGGGGAAACGGACTGGTCTCTCACTCCGCGGCTAGGACGAAGCCGCGAAAGGTGCTGTTGTCGCCGGGACGGTCGGGGGACTCGTGGCGCGGGACTCAGGGTTCCCCATGGGGAGGCCCCCAGGCTCAGGCCCCTGGCAACGGAAGGCTGAGCAAGCAGGCCCGGGCCCGGGCCCGGCCTTCGGGGCTGGCCCGGCCCCAGCTGCCGGCGCCAGGGAGGGGACCCCCGGAGGCTGAGGAGCGGGAGGCGTCGGCCTCCCCGGGGCACGCGTCCCGGAGCTCCTCCTGGCGGTGCCGGAACGCGACGACCCGCGATCCCGGACAGGACCCCGGGGGGGGCCGCCCTGCGGCCCTGTGGTGCCCGAAGTGTGTTCGCCGGGCGTTTTCCGGCCAATTCGCACGAGCGTTCTGCCCAAATCGGGATCGATTTGGGCAGAACGCTCGTGAGAATTGGCCGGCGTTGGGCAGCCCTGGTCAGCGCCCAGTTCCGCGTGCAGCAGGGCCCTTCTCGCTCGGGGCATGGCGCGGCCACCCGGACAACGAGCCGCGACGATGGGGCGTGGCCGGCAGCCGCGGCGCCGGGGAGTATTGCCCGAGCAGAGTGGATGGAGGCGCCGTGGCCTGGCGTCCGCCTCCGCCGTGGTGGGCGGCCGGGGCGCCCCTGGAGGGGGCTGGCCTCTGTGGGGAAACGGACTGGTCTCTCACTCCGCGGGTAGGACGAAGCCGCGAAAGGTGCCGTTGTCGCCGGGAAGGTCGGGGGACTCGTGGCGCGGGACTCAGGGTTCCCCATGGGGAGGCCCCCAGGCTCAGGCCCCTGGCAACGGAAGGCTGAGCAAGCAGGCCCGGGCCCGGGCCCGGCTTTCGGGGCTGGCCCGACCCCAGCTGCCGGCGCCAGGGAGGGGACCCCCGGAGGCTGAGGAGCGGGAGGCGTCGGCCTCCCCGGGGCACGCGTCCCGGAGCTCCTCCTGGCGGTGCCGGAACGCGACGACCCGCGATCCCGGACAGGGCCCCGGGGGGGGCCGCCCTGCGGCCCTGTGGTGCCCGAAGTGTGTTCGCCGGGCGTTTTCCGGCCAATTCGCACGAGCGTTCTGCCCAAATCGGGATCGATTTGGGCAGAACGCTCGTGAGAATTGGCCGGCGTTGGGCAGCCCTGGTCAGCGCCCAGTTCCGCGTGCAGCAGGGCCCTTCTCGCTCGGGGCATGGCGCGGCCACCCGGAAAACGAGCCGCGACGATGGGGCGTGGCCGGCAGCCGCGGCGCCGGGGAGTATTCCCCGAGCAGATTGGATGGAGGCGCCGTGGCCTGGCGTCCGCCTCCGCCGTGGTGGGCGGCCGGGGCGCCCCTGGAGGGGGCTGGCCTCTGTGGGGAAACGGACTGGTCTCTCACTCCGCGGCTAGGACGAAGCCGCGAAAGGTGCCGTTGTCGCCGGGACGGTCGGGGGACTCGTGGCGCGGGACTCAAGGTTCCCCATGGGGAGGCCCCCAGGCTCAGGCCCCTGGCAACCGAAGGCTGAGCAAGCAGGCCCGGGCCCGGGCCCGGCTTTCGGGGCTGGCCCGGCCCCAGCTGCCGGCGCCAGGGAGGGGACCCCCGGAGGCTGAGGAGCGGGAGGCGTCGGCCTCCCCGGGGCACGCCTCCCGGAGCTCCTCCTGGCGGTGCCGGAACGCGACGACCCGCGATCCCGGACAGGGCCCCGGGGGGGGCCGCCCTGCGGCCCTGTGGTGCCCGAAGTGTGTTCGCCGGGCGTTTTCCGGCCAATTCTCACGAGCGTTCTGCCCAAATCGGGATCAGAACGCTCGTGAGAATTGGCCGGCGTTGGGCAGCCCTGGTCAGCGCCCAGTTCCGCGTGCAGCAGGGCCCTTTCTCGCTCGGGGCATGGCGCGGCCACCCAGAAAACGAGCCGCGACGATGGGGCGCGGTCGGCAGCCGCGGCGCCGGGCAGTTTTCCCCAATCAGAGTGGATGGAGGCGCCGTGGCCGGGCGTCCGCCTCCGCCGTGGCGGGCGGCCGCGGCGCCCCTGGAGGGGGCTGGCCTCTGTGGGGAAACGGACTGGTCTCTCACTCCGCGGCTAGGACGAAGCCGCGAAAGGTGCCGTTGTCGCCGGGATGGTCGGGGGACTCGTGCCGCGGGACTCAGGGTTCCCCATGGGGTGGCCCCCAGGCTCAGGACCCTGGCAACGGAAGGCTGAGCAAGCAGGCCCGTGTCCGGGCCCGGCTTTCCGGGCTGGTCCGGCCCCAGCTGCCGGCGCCAGGGAGGGGACCCCCGGAGGCGGAGGAGCGGGAGGCGTCGGCCTCCCCGGGGCACGCCACCCGGAGCTCCTCCTGTCGGTGCCGGAACGCGACGACCCACGATCCCGGACAGGGCCCCGGGGGGGGGGCCGCCCTGCGGCCCTGTGGTGCCCGAAGTGTGTTCGCCGGGCGTTTTCCGGCCAATTCTCACGAGCGTTCTGCCCAAATCGGGATCGATTTGGGCAGAACGCTCGTGAGAATTGGCCGGCGTTGGGCAGCCCTGGTCAGCGCCCAGTTCCGCGTGCAGCAGGGCCCTTTCTCGCTCGGGGCATGGCGCGGCCACCCAGAAAACGAGCCGCGACGATGGGGCGCGGCCGGCAGCCGCGAGGCCGGGCAGTTTTCCCCGAGCAGAGTGGATGGAGGCGCCGTGGCCGGGCGTCCGCCTCCGCCGTGGCGGGCGGCCGGGGCGCCCCTGGAGGGGGCTGGCCTCTGTGGGGAAACGGACTGGTCTCTCACCGCGGCAAGGACGAAGCCGCGAAAGGTGCCGTTGTCGCCGGGACGGTCGGGGGACTCGTGGCGCGGGATTCAGGGTTCCCCATGGGGATGCCCCCAGGCTCAGGCCCCTGGCAACGGAAGGCTGAGCAAGCAGGCCCGGGCCCGGGCCCGGCTTTCGGGGCTGGCCCGGCCCCAGCTGCCGGCGCCAGGGAGGGGACCCCCGGAGGCTGAGGAGCGGGAGGCGTCGGCCTCCCCGGGGCACGCGTCCCGGAGCTCCTCCTGGCGGTGCCGGAACGCGACGACCCGCGATCCCGGACAGGGCCCCGGGGGGGGCCGCCCTGCGGCCCTGTGGTGCCCGAAGTGTGTTCGCCGGGCGTTTTCCGGCCAATTCGCACGAGTGTTCTGCCCAAATCGGGATCGATTTGGGCAGAACGCTCGTGAGAATTGGCCGGCGTTGGGCAGCCCTGGTCAGCGCCCAGTTCCGCGTGCAGCAGGGCCCTTCTCGCTCGGGGCATGGCGCGGCCACCCGGAAAACGAGCCGCGACGATGGGGCGCGGCCGGCGGCCCCGGCGCCGGGGAGGTTTCCCCGAGGAGAGTGGATGGAGGCGCCGTGGCCGGGCGTCCGCCTCCGCCGTGGCGGGCGGCCGGGGCGCCCATAGAGGGGGCTGGCCTCTGTGGGGGAACGGAGTGATCTCTCACTCCACGGCTGGGACGAAGCCGCGAAAGGTGCCGTTGTCGCTGGGACGGTCGGGGGGACTCGTGGCGCGGGACTCAGGGTTCCCCATGCGGAGGCCCCCCGGCTCAGGCCCCTGGCAACGGAAGGCTGAGGAAGCAGGCCTGGGCCCGGGCCCGGCTTTCGGGTCCGGCCCGTCCCGAGCTGCCCCCGCCAAGGAGGGGACCCCCGGAGGCTGAGGAGCGGGAGGCGTCGGCCTCCCCGGGGCCCACATCCCGGAGCTCCTCCTGGCGGTACCGGATCGCGACGACACGCGATCCCGGGCAGGGCCCAGGGGGGTGGCCCTGCGGCCCTGTCGTGCCCAAAGTGTGTTTGCCGCCTGTTTTCCGGCCAATTCTCACGAGCGTTTTGCCCAAATCGGGATCGATTTGGTCAGAACGCTCGTGAGAATTGGCCGGCTTTCGGCAGCCCTGGTGACCGCCCAGTTCCGTGAGGCCCAGGGCCCTTTCTCTCTTGGGGCATTTCGCGGCCACCCTGACAACGAGCCGTGACGATGGGGCGCAGTCGGCGGTCCCGGCGCCGGGGAGTTTTCCCTGAGCAGAGTTGATGGAGGGGCTGTGGCCGGGCGTCCGCCTTCGCCCTGGTAGGCCCCCGGGGCGCACTTGGAGCGGTCTGGCCTCTGTGGGGGAACGAACTGATCTCTCACTCGGCTGGGACGCAGCCGCGAAAGGCACCATTGTCTCTGGGACTGTGGCGGACTTGTGGCCCGGGACTCAGGATTCCCGGGGTGAGGCCCTAGGTACAGGCCCCTGGCAATGGAAGGCTGAACAAGCAGGCCTGGGTCCGGGCCCGGATTTCGTGGCAGGCCCGGCCCCAGCTGCCCCCGCCAAGGTGAGACCCCCAGAATCTGTGGAGAGGGAGGCGTCTGCCTCGCCATCAGGGAGATTCTAATTAAAACTACATTGAGATACCACCTGACACCAGTTAGAATGTCCAAAATTAGGAAGACAGGAAATAACGTTTGTTGGAGAGGATGTCGAGAAAGTGGAACCCTTTTACACTGTTGGTGAGACTGCAATTTAGTGCAGCCACTTTGGAGAACAGTGTGCAGATGATTCAAGAAATTAAAAATAGAGCTTCCCTATGACCCTGCAATTACACTGATGGGTATTTACCCCAAAGATACAGATGGAGTGAAAAGAAGAGCCATCTGTACCCCAATGTTTATTGCAGCAATGGCCACGGTCGCTAAACTGTGGAAAGAACCAAGATGCCCTTCAACGGATGAATGGATAAGGAAGATGTGATACATATACACAATGGAGTATTATGGCTCCATCAGAAAGGATGAATACCCAACTTTTGTAGCGACATGGAAGGGACTCGAAGAGATTATGCTGAGTGAAATAAGTCAAGCAGAGAGAGTCAAATATCATATGGTCTCCCTTATTTGTGGAGCATAACAAAGAACACGGAGGACATGGGGAGATGGAGAGGAGAGGGAGTTGAGGGAACCTGGAAGGGGAGATGAACCATGAGAGACTATGGACTCTGAAAAACAACCTGAGTGTTTTGGAAGGGCGGGGGTTGGGAGGTTGGGGAACCAGGTGGTGGGTAATAGGGAGGGCACGTACTGCATGGAGCACTGGGTGTGGTGCAAAAACAGTGAACACTGTTATGCTGAAAATAAACAAATAAAAAAAAGAAAATTGTACTCTTAGTCCCCGTCATCTATATCACTCATCCCTCCATCCACTTCCACTCTGGTAACCACAGAGTCGGTTTTTGTTTTGTATCTTCTTTCTCCTTTATTTATGTATGTTTGTTTCCTAAATTCCATGGAAGAGTGACATCCAAAGGCCTTTGTCTTTCTCTGACTGACTGATTTCACTTAGGATAGTATTCTCTAGCTCCATCCATGTGTCTGCAAATGGCAAGATTTTTTATGGCTGAGTAATTTCGCACTGTGTGTGTGTGTGTATACATTTATCATCTCATTTATCAAGTTATCAAGAAATACTTGGATTGTTTCCATATTGTAATATTGTAATTAATGTTGCAAGAATCATAGGGGCACATGTATCCTTTTGAGTTACTGTTCTCATATTCGTCGGGTAATCACCCGGTAGTGTGATTGCTGGATTATAAGGTAGTTCTAATATTTAACGTTTTGAAGAACAGTGATACTGTTTTCCACAGGGACTGCAGCAGCTAGCATTCCCACCACAGTGCAAGAGGGTTCCCTTTTACCCACATCCTCCCAACATTTGTTTTCTTGTGCTGGTGCTGTTAGCCATTCTGATAGTATGAGGTAATATCTCATGGACCTTTTCATTTGGATTTTCCTGTTGATGGCTGATGTGAACATCTTCTCACGTGACTGTTGGCCATCTGTATGTCTTCTTTGGAGCAATGTCTGTTCATGTCTTCTGTCTATTTTTTAATTGGATTTTTTGTTTTTTGGTTGTTGCGTTGTATCAGTTCTACATATTTTGGACACTACCCCTTTATTGCACATGATATTTGCAAACATCTTCTCCTATTAAGTACGTTGTATTCTATTTATTACATTTTCATTGCTGTTCTGCTGTGCGGTAAGTTTTTATATTGATGGAGCTCTAGTAGTTTATTTTTGCTTTTGTTTCCTTTGCCTTAGGAGGCATGTCTATTAAATGTATGGTTCATGTCAGAGAAGTTACTGTCTGTGCCCTCTTGTAGGATTTTTATGATTTAAGGTCTCACATTGAGGTCTTGAAACTGTTTTGAGTTTATTTGTCCATATGGTGTAAGAAAGCAGTCTAATTTCATTGTTTTGTGCATAGCTGTTCAGTTTTCCCAACACCATTTGTTGTAGAAACTGTCCTTTTCCCTTTTAATAGTTTTGCCTCTTTTGCAGAAGATTAATTGGGCACGTGATTGTGGGCTGATGTCTGAGCTTCTATTCCGTTTCCTTGGTCACTGTGTGTATTTTTTTTTTTTTGCCAGTCCCATACTGTGAGGATGAACGCAGCTTTGTAGTATAATTTGAAATATGGAATTGTGACGCCTCCAGCTTTGTTTTTCTTCATAACATTGTGCTGGTTGTTCAGTATCTTTTGTGATTCCATACAAATTGTTAGGGTAGTTTATTTGAGTTCTTTCATTTTTTATTTGAATTCAATGAGCCAACTTATCATACATCATTATTTTCAGATGTAGTGTTAAATAATATATCAGATGTGTATTGCATCACGTGCCCTCCTTAATGCCCATCACCCCAGTTACCCCCCCACCCCCCATCCAGCAACCCTCAGTTGGTTGCTATAGTTAAGAGTCTGTCATGGTTTTTTCCCCATCTCTGATGACTTCCCATTCTGTTTCCCCTTCCTTTGCCTACGGTTCTCTGCCCTGTTTCTGATATTTCACATATGAGTGAAACCCTATGATAATTGTGTTTCTTTCATGGACATATTTTACTCAGCATAATATCTTCCAGACCCATCCAGGTTGATGTGATGGTAAGTATTCATCCTTTCTGATGGCTGAGGAATATTCCATTGAATATATGAACCACATCTTCTTTATCCATTCCTCTGTCCATAGATATCTGGGTTCTTTCCATAGTTTATCTAGAGTGGATATTGTTGCGATGAACACTGGGGTGCAGGTGCCAGTTCTTTCCCCTACATCTCTATTTTTGTGGTAAAAGCCCTGTAGTGAAATTGCTGTGTTTTAGGGTAACTTTACTTTTAACTTCTTGAGGAAACCCCGTACTGTTTTCCAGAGTGGATATAACAGTCTGCATTCCAACCAGGAGTGTAGGAGGGTTCTCCATTCTCTGCATCCTCACCAATATTTGTGGTTTCATGTCCTGTTAACTTTAGACATTCTGCCTGGTGTGATAGGACACCTCAATGTGGTTTAGATTTGCATTTCCCAGAAGCCATGTGATATAGAACATTTATGTATATATCTGTTGGTCACATGCGTGTCATCATTGGAGAAATATCTGTTCATATTTTCGCCCATGTCTAGACCTTCCGTTGGATTAAGGCCCAGAAGCCTAGAAGATACAATCAGCCAGAACTTTGGAGATTTTCACAAGGTCTGAGATACAATGGAGATTTAGGGTGTGTATCAAGCTCAGGGATTGTCTTCAGAGCGTGGATGGAAGTGTAGGTTCACTGACATTGTCTCAGGTTTGCATTCAGATGTCTCATGCTCTGAATCCAGTCTGGAGTAAAAAAAGGAGTTTCCTTTTGTGTGGCGGGCTGATCCTCTGGTTTTGCTAAAGTGTTCCCAATACCCGGGGCTTGGGATCCAGGCCTCTACAGATGGACCTCTCAGAACTCCAAATAGGGTTAGGGTTAGGACCTAGGAAAATGGAAGGTCTGAATTGCCAACCGTGTGGTGAGCGTCCTGGAGGGCTGAGTTGAGGACATGGGTCAGGGTGAGTGTCCGGCTCAGGGTTTCAATCCATGAGCCCTTGAATGTGGGAGTTCACTGGGATGGAAACAGATGGGCCTTCATATTTATACTGACCTATATACTTACTGGAGTCCATTATGGAAAGATTTCCATCTGGGTGTGAGGCTGAGTCCTGTGGTATTGCTCAGGCATCCCCAAATCCTAGGGCTTTGGAGCCCACCCTTATGGGACGGAGACATGAGAACCCAAGCTAGGGATAGAGTTAGGGCCAAAGGACATTGCAGGCCCAAACAGCTGACAGTGTGTGTGGTTCCTAGAGGCTGGAATGAAGGATGAGTGTTCTGGTTCTGGTCAGGCACAGGGTTTGTGACCTAGAGGCCACTGAAATTGGGGGTTTGCTGGTATAGGCTCAGATGGGCAGGCATTTTATCCTGCTTTGAATACTTTCTAGAGGTCTACATGGCACGCTTTCCTCCTGTGTGTTAGGATGAGTCCTGTGGTATGGCTAAGGTGACCCCAGTCTGTGGGGTAGGGAGCCAGACCCCTAAGAATTGAATGCTCAGAACACAAACTAAGCTTCAGTTAGGTGTTAGGAGCATGGCAGGCCCAATCTGATGGTGGTGTGGGAAGCTATCCAGAGGGCTGAGTACAGAGGGATGGATAGAGTAAATGTCAGGTTCAGGTTTGTGTCCAGCTGCTGACTCTGGGTGAACTCAGTGGTGCGTGGCAGATTTCTCCTGCTCAGAATCCTTTGCAGAGTCCCAAATGGTATGGTTTCCTTCTGGGTGGCAGGCAGAGATCTCAAATATTGCTCAGGGGTCCCCATCCGTGGGACTTGGGTGCCAGTCCTCTGGGGACAGAGCATGAAACCCCAACGTAGGGTTAGGGCTAGGTCCCAGCAACATGACAGGCCTGATTTGCTGGTGCTGTGCAGAGCTCTCACGGGGACTGAGTAGAGAACATGGGCCAGTCTGAGTCAGGCTCCGGGTTGGTGGCCCTGGGGGGAAAGGCAGATTTCTCCTGCTCTCAGTCCTTGGCAGAGTTCCAATTCTACTGTTTCCTTCTGGGTTGAAGACAGAGTCCTCTGGCATTTCACAGGGGTCCCACATATGTGGGGCTTTGGTACCTGTATTCTTGGGACACAAGACAGAAAATGTACCTAAGTTTTGGTTAGGGCTGAGGGTCATGTCAGTCTCAATAGGCCACCCTGAGAGGAGTGACCTGGGGAGCAGAGTTGAGGACGTGGGTCAGTGTGAGTGTTAAGATCCAGGTGTGAACGGGGGGTGCTGAAAGTGGGATAGCCTCAGGGGGCCAAGAAATATTCTGTTATAGTTCAGGTGTAACCCATCAGCGGAGCTTTGGTGTCAATCATCAGAGGACAGAAGACTGAAAACACAACCTAGGGCTTGGAAAAGAGCACAGGGGCATGGCTGGCCTGATCTGCTGGTGCTGAGGCTAGATGTCTGGGGTACTGAGTTGAGGGCCATGGTCAGGTGGTGCATTACGATCTGGGTTTGTGCCTGGGGGGTGGCCGAAGGTGGAGGTGGCTTCAGGGAGCATGAAGATTTCTCCCATTCCGATGGTTCTGTGCAGCTCCAAACAGAACGGTTTCCTCCCGGGTGGCAGACAGAGCACTGGGTTGTGGCTCAGGGGTCCAAATATGGAGGAATTGGGGGACCAGCCTCTGGGGATGAAGACTGAAAAAGCAACCTAGGCTTAAGGTTAGGGTCAGGGGCATGGCAGGCCCAATTTGCTGGCACTGAGAAGGGATCCCAGGGGGATGAATTGAGGGCAGAGGTCCGGTGGCATGAGAGGGTCCAGGTTTGTGGTCAGGGGACCGCTGAAGGAGGGGGTTGTGCTCAGGGAGGCATGCAGTTTCTCCCACTCTGAGTGTTCTACTCAGTTTCAAATGGCACGGTTTCCTCCTGGGTGGTAGGCAGGCTGAGTGCCAGCCTCCACATTTGTGGCCCAATAGTGCGCAGAGGGTGGGGGATAGCCTCGGGTGAACCGTGCAGGTTTCTCCCGCTCTGAGGATTCGACACAGCTCCAAACAGCATGGTTTCCTCCTGCATGGTGGACAGAGTCCTGAGGTGTCACTCAGGATTCTTTAATCTTGGGGTCTTGGGGTCAGGACTCTTGGGGATGATACCTGAAAACCAAAATTAGGGATAGGGTTAAGGCCTAGGGCCATGGTAGACCTGATATGCCAGTGCAGAGGCAGGTGCCCTGGTGCGCTGAGTTGAGCTCGGGTGTCAGACGGGGTCTTAGCCTCTAGGTGTGTGTCCAGACGTTCGCATAACCTGGGGGTGACTTCAGGGGTGCATGGAAGTTTCTCCAGCTCTGAGGGTTCAGCGCAGCTCCAAACAGCACAGCGGTGCCCTGCGTGGCAGGCAGATTCCCAGCATGAGTATCAGGCATCCTCAATCCTTATGACGCAGTATGTGGTCTATTCTGGAGGAGGTTCCATGTGCACTTGAGAAGAATGGGCATTCTGTTGTTTTAGGGTGGAATGTTCTGTATATGTCTATGAGGTCCATCTGGTCCAATGTTTCATTCAATGCTCTTATTTCTTTTTTAATTTTCTGCTTCGATGATCTGTCTATTTTTGAGAGAGGCGTATGAAGATCTCCTACTATTATTGTATTCATATCAATATGACTCTTTATCTTGATTAATAGTTTTCCAATTTTAGTATATGTGCTGCCAAAGCGAGCACGATTAATAGTTTTCTTATGGAATTGGGTGCTCCCATATTGGGGGCATAGATATTCACAATGGTTAGATCATCTTGGCGGATAGTCCCTTTAAGAATTATGGAGTGTCCTTCTGTATCTCTGACTACAGTCTTTAGTTTAAAATCTAATTTATCTGATATGAGAATCGCTACCCCGGCCTTCTTTTGAGGCCCATTGTCATGAAAGATGCTTCTCCATCCGTTCACTTTCAGTCTGGGTGTATCCTTAGGTTCAAAATGGGTCTCTTGTAGACAACATATGGATGGGTCCTGTCGTTTTATCCAATCTGCAACCCTGTGTCGTTTTATGGGCGCATTTAGGCCATTCACATTGAGAGTGATTATTGAGAGATAGGTTTTGATTCATGTCATGTTGCCTTTGAAGTCTTTCTGTCTGTAGATTGTTTCTATATTTCTGTTCAATGATATTCTTAGGATTTTTTCTCTTTTATAGGACCCCCCTTAATATTTCCTGCAGTGTCGGCTTGGTGGTTGCATAGTCTTTTAAGCCTTGCCGGTCTTGGAAACTCTTTATCTCTCCATCCATTTTAAATGTCAGTCTTGCTGGATAGAGTATTCTTGGTTGCATGTTCTTCTCATTTAGTACTCTGAATATATTTTGCCAGCCCTTCCTGGCTTGCCTGGTCTCTGTGAAAAGGTCTGACGTTATTCTAATGGGCTTGGATGCCCACTCTCACCACTCTTGTTCAACATAGTATTAGAAGTCCTAGCAACGGCAATCAGACAACAAAGAGAAATAAAAGGTATCCAAATTGGCAAGGAAGAAGTCAAACTCTCTCTCTTCGCAGATGACATGATTTTTTATATGGAAAACCCCAAAGACTCCACCCCCAAACTACTAGACTCATACAGCAATTCAGTAACGTGGCAGGATACAAAGTCAATGTACAGAAATCAGTGGCTTTCTTATACACTAACAATGAAAATACAGAAATGGAAATTAGAGAATCGATTCCATTTACTAGAGCACCAAGAACCATAAGATACCTGGGAATAAACCTAACCAAAGAGGTAAAGGAACTCTACTCGAGGAACTACAGAACACTCATGAAAGAAATTGAAGAAGACCCAAAAAGATGGAAGACAATTCCATGCTCTTGGATTGGAAGAATAAACATTGTGAAAATGTTTATACTGCCTAGAGCAATCTATGCTTTTAATGCCATTCCGATCAAAATTCCACCGGTAGTTTTCAAAGAGCTGGAGCCAATAATCCTAAAATTTGTATGGAATCAGAAGAGACCCCAAATTGCTAAGGCAATGTTGAAAAACAAAAACAAAACTGGCGGCATCACGTTACCCGATTTCAAGCTTTACTACAAAGCTGCAATCACCAAGACAGCGTGGTCCTGGCATAAAAACAGACACATAGACCAGTGGAACAGAGTGGAGAGCCCAGATATGGACCCTCAACTCCACGGTGAAATAATCTTCGACAAAACAGGAAAAAATATTCAATGGAAAAAAAGACAGTCTCTTCAATCAATGGTGCTGGGAAAACTGGACAGCTATATGTAGAATAATGAAAATCAACCATTCTCTTACACTCGAAATGGATAAAAGACCTCATCATGAGACAGGAATCCATCAGAATCCGAGAGGAGAACATAGGCAGTAACCTCTTCGATATCAGCCACAGCAACTTCTTTCAAGATATGTCTCCAAAGGCCAAGGAAACAAAAGCGAAAATAAACTTTTGGCACTTCATCAAGATCAAAAGCTTCTGCACAGCAAAGGAAGCAGTCCACCAAACAAAAAGGCAACCCACGGAATGGGAGAAGATATTTGCAAATGACAGTTCAGACAAAAGGTTGATATCCAGGATCTAGAAAGAACTTCTCAAACTCAACACACACAAAACAGATAATCATATCCAAAAATGGGCAGAAGATATGAACAGACACTTCTCCAACGAAGACCTACGAATGGCTATCAGACACATGAAAAAATGTTCATCATCACTAGCCATCAGGGAGATTCAAATTAAAACCACATTGAGATACCACCTGACACCAGTTAGAATGGCCAAAATGAGCAAGACAGGAAACAACGATTGTTGGAGAGGATGTGGAGAAAGGGGAACCCTCTTACACTGTTGGTGGGAATGCAAGTTGGTGCAGCCACTTTGGAGAACAGTGTGGAGATTCCTCAAGAAATTAAGACTAGAGCTTCCCTATGACCCTGCAATTGCACTGCTGGGTATTTACCCCAAAGATACAGATGGAGTGAAAAGAAGGGCCATCTGTACCCCAATGTTTATTGTAGCAATGGCTATGCTCACCAAACTGTGGAAAGAACCAAGATGCCCTTCAACGGATGAATGGATAAGGAAGATGTGGTACATATACGCAATGGAGTATTATGCCTCCATCAGAAAGGATGAATACCCAACTTTTGTAGCAACATGGACGGGACTGGAAGAGATTATGCTGAGCGAAATAAGTCAAGCAGAGAGAGAGTCATGTATCATATGGTCTCACTTAATTGTGGAGCATAGCAAATAACACGGAGGACATAGGGAGATGGAGAGGAGAGGGAGTTGAGAGAAACTGGAAGGGGAGATGAACCATGAGAGACTATGGACTCTGAAAAACAACCAGAGGGTTTTGGAGGGGCAGGGTGGGGTGGGAGTTTGAGGAATCAGGTGGTGGTTAATAGGGAGGGCACGTACTGCATGGAGCACTGGGTGTGATGCCAAAACAATGAACACTGTTATGCTGTAAATAAACAAATAAAAAAAAAATGAGTCTATGGAAGGCCCGGCAGTGCCAGTTCACTCCACTGGAGGGAGTGGTGAGCCGTGGTGTGAGATACCCTGGAAGGCATGGCGATGCTGCTTGCCACCACTGGAGGCAGCGGCGAGCTGCCATGGGAAACACACCTGAAGAGGAGTCAGTGCAGCTTGCTGGCTCTGAAGGCAGGGCGGAGGTGCCCGGTGAGAGACCCTGAAACGTGAGGCACTACAGCTTATTTTTACAGGACGGAGTGGTGAGCTGTATAGTCTCTGTTTCTCCAGGCTCAAGGGTGGTGGTAAGAATTGATGGAGCCTGTCCCCCACTCAGCATTGTGCCCTCTATCCCCAGATTTGCTGGTAATGTGCTGTCAGGATGGTTCAGGAGGGTCCTCCCAGTTGGGCTCTGGAGCCAGGGGAACCAAACCCGACTCATGGTGCATTTGGAACCGAGGAGCTGAGTGTTTGTTTGGAAAAGTATATTTGTTTCTCCAAAAAGGACAAGGGCATTGACCAGCTTGAGAGGGAAGTGAATGACCAGTTAAGAAACAAGCCTGTGGGGGCGCCTGGGTGGCTCAGTGGGTTAAGGCCTCTGCCTTCGGCTCAGGTCATGATCCCAAGGTCCTGGGATCGAGCCCCGCATCAGGCTTTCTGCTCAGCAGGGAGCCTGCTTCCCTTCCTCTCTCTCTGGCTGCCTCTCTGCCTATCTGTGATCTCTGTCTGTCAAATAAACAAATAAAAAAAAATTGCTGATCCTCTCATTAAAAAAAAAAAAAAGAAAGAAAGAAAGAAACAAGCCTGTGTCTCTCCTTCTCCCAGGAATCAGAGCAGGTGTGCAGGCTTTAGGTGGGAGACACCTGCTTATCTGCACCTGACAACCCTTCTTCACTCTGGCTCCATGAGACCTGAAGTTTGGAAGTCAGCGTCTGAGTCAGTCATGCAGCTTGTCCCAGGACGTCAGTGTTCAGAGAAAACAGCAGGCCTGTGGGTCACAATGCCACATCCATGCCAGGATGGCAGGTAAAAATTCCCTTTCACCCCAAATTTCCTGGGCTTTTCTCTTGTCTCCAGTGGAGCTCACAAATGGCACACTGAACCAGCTGTAAGCAATCTCGTGCGGGTGCCAGAGCTCCTGAGTTTCTCTGCAGGGAGCACCTGGCAGGGATCTCATTTTCTCTGTTTATTTCTGGCTTACAAAGGTATTTGGAACATCTCTTTCCTAGGAAATCCCTTGGATTCGAAAGGGAAGGTGAGATTGACTTGGTGTGCCTTTTGAACATAGAAAGTATTCCTTCATCGAACAGTGTTTACTCCACTGGGCCTAGGCTCTGGTGGAACGGCTGGCATCTAGAGTGAGGTGGCTGCTTGTGGTCAGATAGAGACTTGGATGATGGCTTCTTCTTTGTCCAAGGTGATGTATCCTAATGGATTCGTCTTTGAATCCAAAGAGTTCCAATGAGGGCAGAGGGAAAATTCAAAATGATTCCAAGGAGTCTTGGACAATTTAAAAGGGATGCTTGTCTTCCTAGGTTCACTCAAACGGCTATATATGGTTGGACATGCTGTATTTTCTCTGCAGTTTCATGGGTAGTGAAGTCAGAAGGAGAGTCTTTGGGAATTTCCCTGGATAAAGGCACTCTGGTGGCTTCAAGGGACTTGGTGTCAGGAACCCTGGGCTGAATTTCTGTGGCTGCTTTCCTGATGCTCAGTGAGTCAGGTTTTCCCACAGGTTTTATATTTCCTCCTTAGGAAATTGCTGGCAGGGAATGTTCTGTTTAAAGTGGAACCCTCGGGGGCACCTGTGTGGCTCAGTGGGTTAAGCCACTGCCTTCGGCTCAGGTCATGGTCTCAGGGTCCTGAGATTGAGCCCCGCATTGGGCTCTCTGCTCAGCGGGGAGTCTGCTTCGTCCTCTCTCTCTGCCTGCCTCTCTGCCTACTTGTGACCTCTGTCAAATAAATAAATAAAATCTAAAAAAAAAAAAAAAAACAAACCCAAAACCGGAACCCTCCTACATTGTTGGTGGGCATGCGTGTTGTTGCAGCCACTCTTGGAAAGAATACAGTGTGTCCTCCAAAAGCTAAGAACTGAACAACAGTAGGATCCAGCAATTGCCCTCGTAGTTATTTCCCTAAAGGGGACAAAAATGCACATTCAGTGGGGTATAAGCACCGTGATATTTACAGCAGCATTTTCAACCATTGTAAAACAATGGAGGGAGACCAAATGTCCATTCACTGATGAGTGATATATATATATCACTCGTATATATCATATGTGTGTGTGTGTGTGTGTGTGTGTGTGTATTCATTCTCCCACATCTTCTTAATGGAATAGGATCCAGGTTCAAAAAGGATGAAATCTTACCATCTGCAAGGATGTGGATGGATCTACAGTGGATTTAGCTAAGTAAAATCAGTCAGAAAAGACCAATAGCCTATATCTTGACCTCTATGGAATTTCAGAAAGAAAACAGATGAACATAGTGAGGAGAGAAAGGCCAATGAGGAAACAGACTCTAACCTAGAGCAAAATCGAGGGTTGCTAGGGGGCAGGGGTGTGGGGCGAAGGGTTAAGTGGGTGACAGCTATTAGGGAGAGTACTTGTTGTGATGAGCTCTGGGTGTTCTATGCAGGTGAGGAATCACAAAATCCTACCCCTGAAGGAGAGGAATGAACATTGCATGGAAACGAATTGGAATTGAAGTCAATGAAGAAAAGAAGACCATGTTCTACTTCATGAAGACTGAGGTAAAACTGGAATGACTTTTGCTCTCCTGTTCTGTAGCTGTTCATTATGAAACACTCTCTGGCAGGATACACTAGTTTCCTATTGCATAAGGAGCCCTCAGAAAGTTGCCATGAAAGATTTAGATCTCAGAGCATGTACATGTTCCATTGATATGTTACTTTCAGTTTGCCCAGGTGCAAAGGTAAGTGGAGAGAAATAGGGCTGAAGAGGAAAGGAGGTATTAAGCATTCAAGAGGTAGCCTTCCCCTTTCTCATGAATGCCTGGGCCAGTGTAAATTGGGAAGAAGGAGGGGGGATCCCAGAGCTTTGCCGCAGACAGGGGAGTTCTAGGTCTGCCTAGAGCTGGTGGTGTCCATGAGCAGAGCTGCGCTAGTGGCGTGGCAGGCCCGAACTGCTGGTGTTGAGGTGAGTTCCCCAAGGAGCTGAGTTGAGAATGGGGGTCAGGTGGTGAATCAGGCTCTGGGTTTGTGGCCAGGGGGCTGCAGAATGTGGGGGAGTCCTAATGGGGTCATGCAGGTTTCTCTGGCTCTGAGGGTTCTGCACAGCTCCAAAGGGACAAGTTTCCTGCTGGGTGGCAGGGGGACTCCTACAGTGTGGCTCCAAGTTTACCAATCTAGAGGGCTTGGTGGATAGGCCCCTGGGGAAGGAAGCCTGAAAATGCAACATAGGGTTAAGGGTAATGGGCTGGGCAGGACAGGCCTGATCAGCCGACACAGAGGTGAGATACCCTCAGAATTGAGTTGAGGAAATGCATCCTGCAATGCAGAAGAGTCAGGGTTTCTGGCCAGAGGGACGGCTGATCATGGGGGTGGCTTTAGAGGGGCATGCTGGTTTCTCCCTCTCTGAGGAAACTTTGGAGCTCCAAATGTCATGGCTTCCCCCTGCATGGCATTCAGGTTTCTGCCTTGTTACAGGGGGGTCCTGAATCTGGGGAGTTTGGGGGCCAGGCCTCTTGGGATGGAAGCCCGAAATCAGAAACTAGAGCTACGGTAAGGGCGTAGGGGCATGGCATGCTCAATCTGCTACTGCTGAGGTGGGCTCCCTGGTGGGCTGACTTCAGGGTGGGTATCAGGTGGCATGTCAGACTCAGAGTTTGTGTCCAGGGATGCCACAGAAGGTGGGCGTGACCTCAGGGTTGCATGCAGGTTTCTCCTACCCTGAGGGTTCTGCAGAGCTCCAAATGGCATGGTTTCCTCCTGTGTGGCAGACGCAGTCCTGGGGTGTCACTGAGGAATCCTTAGTCTCTACTGGCATGAATCTCGGAGGTGCCCAATCTGGCGGGCTTGGGGGACAGGCCTCTGTTCATGAAAGCCTGTACACCCCACCTAGGTTTATGGTTAGGGCCGAAGGGCATGGCAGGTCCAATGTGCCGGTGCTGATGCGGGCTCCCCTAAGGGTCGAGTTGAGGACATAGATCTGGCATCGCAGGAGAATCTGGTTTTATGGCCATGGGGGTGACTCATGGTGGGGTGGCATTACGGGGGTTTGCAGGTTTCTCCCCGTCTGAGTGTTCAGTGCAGCTCTAAACCACAAGTTTTCCTCATGAGTGCCAGGTGGAGTCCCGTGGTGGCGCTCAGTAGACCTTAATCTGGGGGGACATGGGAGGCAGGCCCCCTGGGATGGAAGCCTGAAAACCTAAAGAGGGGTTCTGGTAAGGGCCTAGGGGCATGGTGGCCCGATCTGCTTATGTTGAGGTGGGGTGCCCTAGGGTCTGAATTTATGGCATGCGTCCGGCAGCTCAGCAGAATCTGGTTTATGGCCGGGGGGACGGGTGCAGATGATGGGAGTGCCTTTAGAGGGGCAAGTTTCTCCCCCTCTGAGGGTTCAGCACAACTCCAAGGCACAGGTTCCTACTGTGTGGCAAGCGGAGTCCTGAGGTGTATGTCAAGATTCCTTAATCCAGGGGATTTTGTTGCCTGGACCCTCAGCATGGAAGACTGAACACCCAAACTTGTGTTAGGGTTAGGGCCTAGGGGCAATGGCAGGCCCGATCTGCCAGTGCTGAGGCGGGATCCCGTATGGGCTGAGTTGAGGGTATGCATTTGGTGGCGGGATGGAATCCAGCTCTATGGCCAGAGTGGCTGTTGATTATTGGGGTGGCTTTAGGGTGGCATGAAAGTTTCTCCCCATCTGAGGGTTCATTGCAGCTCCATACCACAAGGTTTCCACTTGTGTGACAGGCTGTGTCCTGTGGTGTTGCTCAGAAGTCCTTAATCTGGGGGGCGTGGGGGCCAGGCCTCTTGGGATGGAAGCCTGAAAATCCAAACTAGGGTTAGGGTTAAGTCTTAGGGACATGGCAGGCCCGATCTGCTGCAATTGAGGTGGTCTCCTGGATAGGCCGAATGGAGGGTGGGAATCAGGCAGGACTTGAGGTCTGTGTTTGTGTTTGCGGGGGCAAAGAAGCTAGTGGTGTTCTTGGGGGGCATGCAGCTTTCTCCTGCTCTGAGGTTCCTGCACAGTTCCAAATGGCACCATTTTGCCCTAGGAGGCTGGAGGAGTGCTGGCGGGAGTCTCAGTCATCCCCAGTCTGATGGGCTTGGGTACAGGCCTCTGGGCACGGAAGGCTGTATACCCCACCTAGGGTTAGGGTTAGGGTCTAGGGTCAAGGCAGGCCCAATCTGCCGGCGCTGAGATGGGCTCCCCTCAGGGCTGAGTTGAGGGCATGTGTCCGGTAGCTTCATAGAAAACAGCTTTCTGGCCTGGGGTGCCGCAAATTGTGCGGATAGCTTTACGGGGGCTTGAAGGTTTCTCACCCTCTGAGTATTCAGCAGCTCCAAACTGCAAGGTTTCATCCTGCGTGGCTGTTGGAGTCCTGCAATGTCACTCAGGGGTCCTTAATCCAGGGGGCCTGGAGGCTAGGCATCTTGGGATGGAAGCCTGGAAACTCAAACTAAGGTTGAGGTCTTGGGGTGCGACAGGCCCAATCTGCCAGTGCTGAGGCGGACTCCCCGGTGGCCTGAGTTGAGGGTCGGTGATAGGTGGCTAGTGTGAATCTGGGTTTGTGTTCAGGAGGGGCTCAGATGCTGGGGCTTGCCTTGGGGGGCATGAAGTTATCTTTTGCTCTGAGGTCTGAGTAGCTCCAAATGGCACTGTAACAGCATAGGCAGCCTCCAGACTGCCAGAGTGAGTCTCATGCATCCACAATCTGGCGGGTTTGGGGGCTAGGTCTCTGGGTACGGAAGACTGTACACCCAACCTAGGGTTAGGGTTAAGGCCTAGGGGCATGGCAGTTCTGATATGCTGCTGATATGCTGTGTTGAGGCGGGCTCCCTCAGGGCTGAGTGGATGACATGCATCTGGCGTTGTGGCAGAACCTGGCATTATGTCTGGGGCATTTCCAATGGCGGGTGTGTTTAGGTGCTCATGCACCTTTCTTTCTGGAGGGCAGGCAGAGTCCTGTGTTGTGACTTTGGAATCCCCAGTCTGGAGGGTTAGGGTTAGGGATAGAGGTTCGGAGAGTGTTAGGGTTAGTTGTTAGGGGTTAGGGTTAGGGTTGGGGTTAGGGTTAGGAGTTAGGGGATAGGGTTAGAGGTAAGGTTTAGGGTTAGGCTTAGGGTTAGGCGTATGTCTTAGGGACAAGGCATGTCAGATCTGCCAGCACAGATATGGACTCACCCAAGGGCTGTGTTGAGGGCGGGACTCAGGAGTCTCCTCAGGCCCTGGATTTTTGGACTGGAGGGGCAAAGAAGGTGGGAATCGCCTCTGGGGAGCATGATGGTTTCTACTGCTCCGAGGTTGTTATGTTAGGTTTAGAGGTTAGGGTTAGGTTTTGTGGTTAGGGTTAGTGTTAAGATTAGTGTTAAGGTGGGGCGCCTGGGTGGCTCAGTTGGTTAAAGCCTCTGCCTTCCGCTCAGGTCATGATCTGAGGGTCCTGGGATCGAGACCTACATCAGGCTCTCTTCTCCGCAGGGAGCGTGCTTCGTCCTCTCTGTGCCTTCTTCTGATCTGTCTCTGTCAAAGAAATGAATAAAATCTTAAAAAAAATAAAAAAGATTAGGGTTAGGGTTATGTCTTAGGGACAAGGCATGTTGGATCTGGTAACACTTATATGGGCTCACCCAAGGGCTGAGTTGAAGGCGGGACTCAGGAGGCTCCTTAGGCCCTGGGTATTTTTCCTAGAAGGTAAAGATGGTGGGAATGGCCTCAGGGGAGCATGCTGGTTTCTAGGTCTCTGAGAGTGTTAGATAGCACTAAATGAAATGGTTTATTTCATTTATTCTCCTGGCTGAGAGGCTGAGTCCTGCCATCAGTCTGATGATCCTATCCACTGGGATGGAATTGGGTATCAGGCCTCTGGAGTCCAGAGCCTGACCACCTGAGCTAGGGTATTAGGGTTTGGTCCTGGGAGCATGGCAGGCCTGAGGTGCCAGTGCGGACTCAGGCTCTCCGGAGGGCTGAGTTGAGGGTATTGCTCTGGTGGCCCATCAGGCACTGGGCGGTGGTGTGTGGGTCCTCGGAAGGTGTGGGTGTCTTTAGGGGGCATGGAGGTTTCTCCGGCCAGGAGCGTACTGCACAGGGCCATGTGGGCCATTTTCCTTGTGGGTGGCAGCCGGAGTCCAGCATTGCAAATACAGGGTCCCCAGTCTGGACGGCTAGGGAGCGAGGCCTCTGTGGATCGAAGCATAAACACCCATCCTAGCATTATGGTTAAGTCTTTGGGGCATGGTAACCCCGATCTGCCGATGCTGTGGTGACCCATCCTGATGCCTGAGTTGAGGCTATGTCTGCAGGACCTTTAGACTCTGGTTCCCAGTCCTTGGGAGGGTCCAGAAGTGCTTTGGCCTCAGGGAGACTTGCAGGCTTCTCCTGCTCTGTGGCTTCAGCCCATTTCTAAACGGCACGGTTCATGCTGGGATCATGTGCAATTATGGGGTGCAACTCAGGGGTCACCTATCTGGGGTTTTGAGGACCAGTTGTGGGAGGATGATGCCTGAGCACGAACCTGGGCTAGGGTTAATATTAGGATTAGGGTTAAGGTTATGTCTTAGGGACAAGGCATGTCGGATATGCAAGCACAGATATCAGCTCACCCAAGGGCTGAGATGAGGGCGGGACTCAGGAGGCTCCTTGGGCACTGGGGTTTTGGGCTGTACGGGCAAAGATGTTGGAAATCACCTCAGGGGAGCATGCCAGTTTCTACAATTCTCAGGGCATTAGATAGCACGAAATGAAAGGTCACCTTCTGGCTGAGAGGGTGAGTCCTGCTGTGAGGGTTAGGTTGTAGGGGCATTGCAGCCCCAATCTGCTGGCGCTGTGGTGACCCATCCCAATGCTTGAGTTCAGAGCGTGTGTCTGCAGGACCATGAGACTCCTGGTTCTTGGTCCTTCGGGGCGCTGGAAGTGGGGTGGCCTCAGGGAGACATTCAAATTTATCCCGCTCTGTGGGTTCAGCACAATTCTAAACAGCATGGTTTCCTCCTGGTGTCAGGTTCAATGATGGGGTATCGCTCACGGGTCCCCCATCTGGGGCCTTGGGGACCAGGAGTCAGAGTATGGACGCCTGAACACACAACCTGGGCTTGGTTTAGTATTATGGTTAGTGTTAGGCTTAGGGACAGGGCATGTCGGATCTGCTAGCACAGATACGGGCTCACCCAAGGGCTGAGTTGAGGGCAGGACTCAGGAGGCTCCTCAGGCCCTGGGTTCTTGGCCTGGAGGAGCAAAGCTGGTGGGAATGGCCTCAAGGGAGAATGGCTGGTTGCTACTGCTCTGAGGGTGTGAGAGAACACCAAATGAAAAGGTCTCCTCCTGGCTGAGAACTGAGTCCTGCCAACAGTCTGATGCTCAACCCATGGGAGGAATTGGGTGTCAGGCCTCTGGGTCCAATGCCTGAACACCCAACCTAGTGTTAGGGTTTCGTCCTGGGAGAATGGCAGGCCTGCCAGTGCGGCTCAGGTTCTCCGGAGGGCTGAGTTGAGGGCATTGCTCTGGTGGCCTGTCAGGCTCTGGGTTTGTGGTGTGGCATTTCTTGGAAGGCGTGGGTGGCTTTAGGGGGCATGGGGGATTCTGTGGCCAGGAGCATACTGCACAGGGCCATATGGTCCAGTTTCATCGTGGGTGGCAGCCAGAGTCCTGCATTGGGAATGCAGGGTCCCCAGTCTGGAGGGCTAGGGGTCCAGTCCTCAGGGGACAGAAGCCTGACACCAAACCTAGGGTTAGGGTAGGGTTGTAAGGGCATGGCAGCCCCGATCTGATGGCGCTGTGGTGATGCTTCCCAATGCCTGAGTTGAGGGCGTGAGTCTGTAGCACTGTGAGAGTCCTGGTTCCTGGTCCTTGGGTGTGCCAGAAGTGGCAGTGGCCTCTGGGAGGCATGCAGGTTTCTCCCGCTCTGCGGGTTCAACACATTTCTAAAGGGCAGGGTTTCCTCCTGGGATCAGGCGCAATTATGGGGTGCAGCTCAGGGGTCCCCCATCTGGCCGTTTGGGGGACCAGGCTATGGAGGAGGGATGCCTGAACACACAACCTGGGCTAGAGTTAGTATTAGGGTTAGGCTTAGCGTTAAGTTTGTGTCTTAGGGAGAAGGCATGTGGGATCTGCCAGCACAGATATTGGCTCACTGAAGGGCTGAGTTGAGGGCAGGGCTCCGGAGGCTTCTCAGGCCCTGGGTTTTTGGCCTGGAGGTGCAAAGATGGCGGGAATGGCCTCAGGGCAGCTTGGCCGGTTCCTAGGGCTCTGAGGGTGTTGGAGAGCACCAAATGGAATCTCCTGCTGGTTGAGAAGCTGAGTCATGCCATCAGTTTGATGCTCCCACCCATGGGTGGAATTGGGTGTCAGGGTTCTAGAACCTGAACACCCAACCTAGGCTTAGGGTTTGGTCCTGGGAGAATGGCAGGCCTGATGTGCCAGCACGGACTCAGGCTCTCTGGAGGGCTGGGCTGAGGGCATTGTTCTGGCGGCCCGTAAGGCTAAGGAATTGTGGTGTGGGGGTGCTCAGAAGATGTGGTTGGCTTTAGGGGTCATGGAGGTTTCTCCGGCAAGGAGCGTTCTGCAAAGGTCCATGTGGTCAAGTTTCATCATGGGTGGCAGCCAGAGTCCTACGTTGGGAATATGGGGTCCCCAGTCTGGAGGGCTAGGGAGCCAGTCCTCTGGGGACTGAAGCCTGAACACCCAACCGAGGGTTAGGTTTAGGTCACAGGGGCATGGCGGCCCGGATCTGCCGGCACAGTGATGACCAATCCCGATGCCTGAGTTGAGGACGTGAGTCTGCAGGACCGTGAGACTCCTCATTCCTGCTCCTCAGGGGCGCCGGTATTGGGGGTGGCGTCAGGGAGGCATTCTGATTTCTTCTGCTCTGTAGGTTCAGCACATTCCTTTTTTTTTCACTTTCAATATCTATCTATCTATCTATATTATTTCTTTTCAGCGTAACAGTATTCCTTATTTTTGCACCACACCCAGTGCTCCATGCAACACGTGCCTTCCCTAATTCCCACCACCTTGTTCTCCCAACCTCCCACTCCCCACCCATTCAAGACCCTCAGGTTCTTTTTCAGAGTCCGTAGTCTCTCATGGTTCACCTCCCCTTCCCATTTCCCACAACTTCCTTCTCCTCTCCATCTCCCCATGTCCTCCTTGTTCTTTGTTATGCTCCACAAATAAGTGAAACCATATGATAATTGACTCTCTCTGCTTGACTTATTTCACTCAGCATAATCTCTTCCACTCCCGTCCATATTGCTACAAAAGTTGGTATTCATCCTTTCTGATGGAGGCATAATACTCCATCTTGTATATGGACCACATCTTCCTTATCCATTCGTCCATTGAAGGGCATCTTGGTTCTTTCCACAGTTTGGCGACCGAGGCCTTTGCTGCTATAAACATTGGGGTACAGATGGCCCTTCTTTTCACTCCATCTGTATCTTTGGGGTAAATACCCAGCAGTGCAATTGCAGGGTCATAGGGAAGCTCTATTTTTAATTTCTTGAGTCATCTGCACACTGTTCTCCAAAGTGGCTGCACCAACTTGCATTCCCACCAACAGTGTAAGAGGGTTCCCCTTTCTCCACATCCTCTCCAACACACGTTGTTTCCTGTCTTGCTAATTGTGGCCTTTCTAACTGGTGTCAGGTGGTATCTCAATGTCGTTTTCATTTGAATCTCCCTGATGGCTAGTGATGATGAACATTTTGTCCTGTGTCTGATAGCCATTTGTATGTCTTCGTTGGAGGAGTGTCTGTTCATATCTTCTGCCCATTTTTGGATATGATTATCTGTTTTGTGTGTGTTGAGTTTGAGAAGTTCTTTCTAGATCCTGGATATCAACCTTTTGTCTGAACTGTCATTTACAAATATCTTCTCCCATTCCGTGGGTTGCCTTTTGATTGGTGGACTGTTCCCTTTGCTGTGCAGAAGCTTTTGATCTTGATGAAGTGCCAAAAGTTCATTTTCGCTTTTCTTTCCTTGGCCTTTGGAGACATATCTTGAAAGAAGTTGCTGTGGCTGATATCGAAGAGGTTACTGCCTATGAACTCCTCTAGGATTCTGAGAGAATCCTGTCTCACGTTGAGCTCCTTTATCGAGTTCGAGTTTATCATTGTGTATGGTGTAAGAGAATGGTCGAGTTTCATTCTTCTACATATCGCTGTCCAGTTTTCCCAGCACCATTGATTGAGGAGAATGTCTTTTGTTACATTGAATATTTTTTCCTGATTTCTCGATGATTATATCACAATAGAGTTGGGGGTCCATATCTAATCGGGATCGATTTGGGCAGAGGGCTCATGAAAATTGGCTGGCGTTGGACAACCATGGGGACCGCCTTGTTCCACGTGGTCCAGGACCCTTTCTGCTCGGGGTACGTCGCAGCCACCCGAAAACGCGCCGAGACGATGGGGCCCGGCCGGGGGCCTCAGCGTCGGGGAGCTTGCTCCGAGCAGAGTTGATGGAGGGGCTGTGGTCGGGCATCCGGCTCCGCATTGGAGGGAGGCCAGGGCGCCCGGGAAGGGCTTGGCCTCTCTAGGGGAACAAATGGATGTGTCGCTCCACAGCTGTGTCGCAGCCACGAAAGGGGCCGATGGCCGGGACGGTCGGGGGACACGTGGCGGCGAACTCAGGGTTCCGCATGGGGAGGCCCGCAGGTTCAGGCCCCTGGCAACGGAAGGCTGAGCAAGCAGGCCTGGACCGGGCCCGGCTTTCGGGGCTGGCCCGGCCCGAACTGCCAGCGAAGGGAGGGGACCACCAGAGTCTGAGGAGCGGGAGGCGTCGACTTGCCCACACCAGCCTCACGGAGCTCCTCCTGGAGGTGCCGGAACGCGACGACACGCGATCCCGGGCAGGGCCGCAGGGGGGCTACCCTGCGGCCCTGTGGTGCCCGAAGTGTGTGCGCCGGATATTTTCCGGCCAATTCTCATGAGCGTTCTGCCCAAATTGGGATCGATTTGGGCAGAACGCTCGTGAGAATTGGCCGGCGTTGGGCAGCCCTGGTCAGCGCCCAGTTCCGCGTGGAGCAGGGCCCTTTCTCGCTCGGGGAATGTCGCGGCCACCTGGAAAACGAGTTGCGACGATGTGGCGCGGCCAGCGGCCCCGGCGCCACGGAGTTTTCCCAGAGCAGAGTTGATGGAGGCGCCGTGGCCGGGCGTCCGCCCCCACCGTGGCATGCGGCCGGGGCGCCCGTGGAGGGGGCTGGCCTCTGTGGGGGAACGGATTGATCTCTCACTCCGCGGCTGGGACGAAGTCGCGAAAGGTGCCGCTGTCGCCGGGACGGTCGGGGGGACTCGTGGCGCGGGACTCAGGGTTCCCCATGCGGAGGCCCCCAGGCTCAGGCCCCTGGCAACGGAAGGCTGAGCAAGCAGGCCCGGGCCCGGGCCCGGCTTTCGGGGCTGGCCCGGCCCCCGCTGCCGGCGCCAGGGAGGGGACCCCCGGAGGCTGTGGAGCGGGAGGCGTCGTCTTACCCGGGGCCCGCCTCCCGGAGCTCCTCCTGGCGGTGCCGGAACGCGACGACACGCGATCCCGGACAGGACCCCGGGGGGGCGGCCCTGAGGCCCCCTGGTGCCCGAAGTGTGTTGGCCGGGCGTTTTACGGCCATTTCTCAAGAGCGTTCTGCCCAAATCGGGATCGATTTGGGCACAACGCTCGTGAGAATTGGACGGCGTTGGGCAGCCCTGGTCAGCGCCCAGGGCCGCGTGGAGCAGGGCCCTTTCTCTATCGGGGCATGGCGCGGCCACCCAGAAAACGAGCCGCGACGATGGGGCGCGCCCGGCAGCCGCGGCGCCGGGGTGTTTTCCCCGAGCAGAGTGCATGGAGGCGCCGTGGCCGGGCGTCCGCCTCCGCCGTGGCGGGCGGCCTGGGCGCCCCTGGAGGGGGCTGGCCTCTGTGGGGAAACGGACTGGACTCTCACTCCGCGGCTAGGACGAAGCCGCGAAAGGTGCCGTTGTCGCCCGGACGGTCGGGGGACTCGTGGCGCGGGACTCAGGGTTCCCCATGGGGAGGCCCCCAGGCTCAGGCCCCTGGAAACGGAAGGATGAGCAAGCAGGCCCGGGCCCGGGCCCGGCTTTCGGGGCTGGCCCGGCGCCAGCTGACGGCGCCAGAGAGGGGACCCCCGGAGGCTGAGGAGGGGGAGGCGTCTGCCTCCCCGCGGCACACCTCCCGGAGCTCCTCCTGGCGGTGCAGAATGCGACGACCCGCGATCCCGGACATGGCCCCGGGGGGGCGGCCCTGCGGCCCTGTGGTGCCCGAAGTGTGTTCGCCGGGCGTTTTCCGGCCAATTCTCACGAGCGTTCTGCCCAAATCGGGATCGATTTGGGCAGAACGCTCGTGAGAATTGGCCGGCGTTGGGCAGCCCTGGTCAGCGCCCAGTTCCGCGTGGAGCAGGGCCCATTCTCGCTCGGGGCATGTCGCGGCCACCCGGAGAACGAGCCGCGACTTGGGGCGCGGCCGACAGCCGCAGCGCCGGGGAGTTTTCCCCGAGCAAAGTGCATGGATGTGCCGTGGCCAGGCGTCCACGTCCGCCGTGGCGGGCGGCCGGGGCGCCCCTGGAGGGGGCTGGCCTCTGTGGGGAAACGGACTGGTCTCTCACTCCGCGGCTAGGACGAAGCCGCGAAAGGTGCCGTTGTCGCCGGGACGGTCGGGGGACTCGTGGCGCGGGACTCATGGTTCCCCATGGGGAGGCCCCCAGGCTCAGGCCCCTGGCAACGGAAGGCTGAGCAAGCAGGCCCGGGCCCGGGCCCGGCTTTCGGGGCTGGCCCGGCCCCAGCTGCCGGCGCCAGGGAGGGGACCCCCGGAGGCTGAGGAGCGGGAGGCGTCGGCCGCCCCGCGGCACGCCTCCCGGAGCTCCTCCTGGCGGTGCCGAAACGCGTCGACACGCGATCCCAGACAGGGCCCCGGGGGGGGCGGCCCTGCGGCCCTGTGGTGCCCGAAGTGTGTTCGCCGGGCGTTCTCCGGCCAATTCTCACGAGCGTTCTGCCCAAATCGGGATCGATTTGGTCAGAACGCTCGTGAGAATTGGTCGGCGTTGGGCAGCCCTGGTCATCGCCCAGGGCCGCGTGGAGCAGGGCCCTTTCTCGCTCGGGGCATGGCGCGGCCACCCGGAAAACGAGCCGCGACGATGGGGCGCGGCCGGCGGCCCCGGCGCCGGGGAGTTGTCCCCGAGCAGAGTGGATGGAGGCGCCGTGGCCGGGCGTCCGCCTCCGCCATGGCGGGCGACCGGGGCGCCCGTGGAGATGGCTGGCCTCTGTGGGGGAACGGAGTGATCTCTCACTCCACGGCTGGGACGAAGCCGCGAAAGGTGCCGTCGTCGCCGGGACGGTCGGGGGGACTCGTGGCGCGGGACTCAGGGTTCCCCATGCGGAGGCCCCCAGGCTCAGGCCCCTGGCAACGGAAGGCTGTGCAAGCAGGCCCGGGCCCGGGACCGGATTTCGGGGCTGGCCCGGCCCCAGCGGCCGGCGCCAGGGAGGGGACCCCCGGAGGCTGAGGAGCGGGAGGCGTCGGCCTCACCGGGGCCCGCCTCCCGGAGCTCCTCCTGGCGGTGCCGGAACGCGCCGACACGCGATCCCGGACAGGGCCCCGGGGGGGCGGCCCTGCGGCCCTCTGGTGCCCGAAGTGTGTTCGCCGGGCGTTTTCCGGCCAATTCTCACGAGCGTTCTGCCCAAATCGGGATCGATTTGGGCAGAACGCTCGTGAGAATTGGCTGGCGTTGGGCAGCCCTGGTCAGCGCCCAGGGCCGCGTGGAGCAGGGCCATTTCTCGCTCGGGGCATGTCGCGGCCACCCGGAAAGCGAGCCGCGACGATGGGGCGCGGCCGGCGGCCCCGGCGCCAGGGAGTTTTCACCGAGCAGAGTGGATGGAGGCGCCGTGGCCGGGCGTCCGCCTCCGCCGTGGCGGGCGGCCGGAGCGCCCGTGGAGGGGGCTGGCCTCTGTGGGGGAACGGAGTGATCTCTCACTCCACGGCTGGGACGAAGCCGCGAAAGGTGCCGTGGTTGCCGGGACGGTCGGGCGGACTCTTGGCGCGGGACTCAGGGTTCCCCATGCGGAGGACCCCAGGCTCTGGCCGCTGGCAACGGAAGGCTGAGCAAGCGGGACCGGGCCCTGGCCCGGCTTTCGGGGCTGGCCCGGCCCCAGCGGCCGGCGCCAGGGAGGGAACCCCCGGAGGCTGAGGAGCGGGAGGCGTCGGCCTCCCCGGGGCCCGCCTCCCGGAGCTCCTCCTGGCGGTGCCGGAACGTGACGACACGCGATCCCGGACAGGGCCCCGGGGGGGCAGCCCTGCGGCCCTCTGGTGCCCGAAGTGTTTTCGGCTGGTGTTTTCCGGCCAATTCTCACGAGCGTTCTGCACAAATCAGGATCGATTTGGGCAGAACGCTCGTGAGAATTGGCCGGCGTTGGGCATCCCTGGTCAGCGCCCAGGTCCGCGTGGAGCAGGGCCCTTTCTCGCTCGGGGCATGGCGCGGCCACCCGGAAAAGGAGCCGCGACGATGGGGCGCGGCCGGCGGCCCCGGCGCCGGGGAGTTTTCCGCGAGCAGAGTGGATGGAGGCGCCGTGGCCGGGAGTCCGCCTCCGCCGTGGCGGGCGGCCGGGGCGCCCGTGGAGGGGGCTGGCCTCTGTGGGGGAACGGAGTGATCTCTCACTCCACGGCTGGGACGAAGCCGCGAAAGGTGCCGTGGTCGCCGGGACGGTCGGGGGGACTCGTGGCGCGGGACTCAGGGTTCCCCATGCGGAGGCCCCCAGGCTCAGGCCCCTGGCAACGGAAGGCTGAGCAAGCAGGCCCGGGCCCGGGCCCGGCTTTCGGGGCTGGCCCGGCCCCAGCGGCCGGCGCCAGGGAGGGGACCCCCGGAGGCTGAGGAGCGGGAGGCGTCGGCCTCCCCGGGGCCCGCCTCCCGGAGCTCCTCCTGGCGGTGCCGGAACGTGCCGACACGCGATCCCGGACAGGGCACCGGGGGGGCGGCCCTGCGGCCCTGTGGTGCCCGAAGTGTGTTCGCCGGGCGTTTTCCGGCCAATTCTCACGGGCGTTCTGCCCAAATCGGGATCGATTTGGGCAGAACGCTCGTGAGAATTGGCCGGCGTTGGGCAGCCCTGGTCAGCGCCCAGGGCCGCGTGGAGCAGGGTCCTTTCTCGCTCGGGGCATGGCGCGGCCACCCGGAAAACGAGCCGCGACGATGGGGCGCGGCCGGCGGCCCCGGCGCCGGGGAGTTTTCCCCGAGCAGAGTGGATGGAGGCGCCGTGGCCGGGCGTCCGCCTCCGCCGTGGCGGGCGGCCGGGGCGCCCGTGGAGGGGGCTGGCCTCTGTGGGGGAACGGAGTGATCTCTCACTCCACGGCTGGGACGAAGCCGCGAAAGGTGCCGTGGTCGCCGGGACGGTCGGGGGGACTCGTGGCGCGGGACTCAGGGTTCCCCATGCGGAGGCCCCCAGGCTCAGGCCCCTGGCAACGGAAGGCTGAGCAAGCAGGCCCGGGCCCGGGCCCGGCTTTCGGGGCTGGCCCGGCCCCAGCGGCCGGCGCCAGGGAGGGGACCCCCGGAGGCTGAGGAGCGGGAGGCTTCGGCCTCCCCGGGGCCCGCCTCCCGGAGCTCCTCCTGGCGGTGCCGGAACGCGACGACACGCGATCCCGGACAGGGTCCCCGGGGGGGCGGCCCTGCGGCCCTGTGGTGCCCGAAGTGTGTTCGCCGGGCGTTTTCCGGCCAATTCTCACGAGCGTTCTGCCCAAATCGGGATCGATTTGGGCAGAACGCTCGTGAGAATTGGCCGGCGTTGGGCAGCCCTGGTCAGCGCCCAGGGCCGCGTGGAGCAGTGCCCTTTCTCGCTCGGGGCATGGCGTGGCCACCCGGAAAACGAGCCGCGACGATGGGGCGCGGCCGGCGGCCTCGGCGCCGGGGAGTTTTCCCCGAGCAGAGTGGATGGAGGCGCCGTGGCCGGGCGTCCGCCTCCGCCGTGGCGGGCGGCCGGGGCGCCAGTGGAGGGGGCTGGCCTCTGTGGGGGAACGGAGTGATCTCTCACTCCACGGCTGGGACGAAGCCGCGAAAGATGCCGTGGTCGCCGGGACGGTCGGGGGGACTCGTGGCGCGGGACTCAGGGTTCCCCATGCGGAGGCCCCCAGGCTCAGGCCCCTGGCAACGGAAGGCTGAGCAAGCAGGCCCGGGCCCGGGCCCGGCTTTCGGGGCTGGCCCGGCCCCAGCGGCCGGCGCCAGGGAGGGGACCCCCGGAGGCTGAGGAGCGGGAGGCGTCGGCCTCCCCGGGGCCCGCCTCCCGGAGCTCCTCCTGGCGGTGCCGGAACGCGACGACACGCGATCCCGGACAGGGTCCCGGGGGGGCGGCCCTGCGGCCCTGTGGTGCCCGAAGTGTGTTCTCCGGGCGTTTTCCGGCCAATTCTCACGAGCGTTCTGCCAAAATCGGGATCGATTTGGGCAGAACGCTCGTGAGAATTGGCCGGCGTTGGGCAGTCCTGGTCAGCGCCCAGGGCCGCGTGGAGCAGGGCCCTTTCTCGCTCGGGGCATGCGCGGCCACCTGGAAAACGAGCCGCGACGATGGGGCGCGGCCGGCGGCCCCGGCGCCGGGGAGTTTTCCCCGAGCAGAGTGGATGGAGGCGCCGTGGCCGGGCGTCCGCCTCCGCCGTGGCGGGCGGCCGGGGCGCCCGTGGAGGGGGCTGGCCTCTGTGGGGGAACGGCGTGATCTCTCACTCCACGGCTGGGACGAAGCCGCGAAAGGTGCCGTGGTCGCCGGGACGGTCGGGGGGACTCGTGGCGCGGGACTCAGGGTTCCCCATGCGGAGGCCCCCAGGCTCAGGCCCCTGGCAACGGAAGGCTGAGCAAGCAGGCCCGGGCCCGGGCCCGGATTTCGGGGCTGGCCCGGCCCCAGCGGCCGGCGCCAGGGAGGGGACCCCCGGAGGCTGAGGAGCGGGAGGCGTCGGCCTCCCCGGGGCCCGCCTCCCGGAGCTCCTCCTGGCGGTGCCGGAACGCGCCGACACACGATCCCGGACAGGGCCACGGGGGGGCGGCCCTGCGGGCCTGTGGTGCCCGAAGTGTGTTCGCCGGGCGTTTTCCGGCCAATTCTCACGGGCGTTCTGCCCAAATCGGGATCGATTTGGGCAGAACGCTCGTGAGAATTGGCTGGCGTTGGGCAGCCCTGGTCAGCGCACAGTTCCGCGTGGAGCAGGGCCCTTTCTCGCTCGGGGCATGTCGTGGCCACCCGGAAAATGAGCCGCGACGATGGGGCGCGGCCGGCAGCCCCGGCGCCGGGGAATTTTCCCCGAGCAGAGTGCATGGAGGCGCCGTGGCCGGGCGTCCGCCTCCGCCGTGGCGGGCGGCCCGCGCGCCCCTGGAGGGGGCTGGCCTCTGTGTGGAAACGGACTGGTCTCTCATACCGCGCCTAGGACGAAGCCGCGAAAGGTGCCGTTGTCGCCGGGACGGTCGGGGGACTCGGGGCGCGGGACTCAGGGTTCCCCATGGGGAGGCCCCCAGGCTCAGGCCCCTGGCAACGGAAGGATGAGCAAGCAGGCCCGGGCCCGGGCCCGGCTTTCGGGGCTGGCCCGGCCCCAGCTGCCTGCGCCAGGGAGGGGACCCCTGGAGGCTGAGGAGCGGGAGGCGTCGGCCTCCCCGTGGCACGCCTCCCGGAGCTCCTCCCGGCGGTGCTGGAACGCGACGACACGCGATCCCGGACAGGGCCCCGGGGGGGCTGCCCTGCGGCCCTGTGGTGCCCGAAGTGTGTTCGCCGGGCGTTTTCCGGCCAATTCTCACGAGCGTTCTGCCCAAATCGGGATCGATTTGGGCAGAACGCTCGTGAGAATTGGCCGGCGTTGGGCAGCCCTGGTCAGCGCCCAGTGCCGCGTGGAGCAGGGCGCTTTCTCGCTCGGGGCATGGCGCGGCCACCCGGAAAACGACCCGCGACGATGTGGCGCGGCCGGCGGCCCCGGCGCCGGGGAGTTTTCCCCGAGCAGAGTGGATGGAGGCGCCGTGGCCGGGCGTCCGCCTCCGCCGTGGCGGGCGGCCGGGGCGCCCGTGGAGGGGGCTGGCCTCTGTGGGGGAACGGAGTGATCTCTCACTCCACGGCTGGGACGAAGCCGCGAAAGGTGCCGTGGTCGCCGGGACGGTCGGGGGGACTCGTGGCGCGGGACTCAGGGTTCCCCATGCGGAGGCCCCCAGGCTCAGGCCCCTGGCAACGGAAGGCTGAGCAAGCAGGCCCGGGCCCGGGCCCGGCTTTCGGGGCTGGCCCTGCCCCAGCGGCCGACGCCAGGGAGGGGACCCCAGGAGGCTGAGGAGCGGGAGGCGTCGGCCTCCCCGGGGCCCGCCTCCCGGAGCTCCTCCTGGCGGTGCCGGAAAGCGACGACACGCGATCCCGGACAGGGCCCCGGGGGGGCGGCCCTGCGGCCCTGTGGTGCCCGAAGTGTGTTCGCCGGGCGTTTTCCGGCCAATTCTCACGGGCGTTCTGCCCAAATCGGGATCGATTTGGGCAGAACGCTCGTGAGAAATGGCTGGCGTTGGGCAGCCCTGGTAAGCGCCCATTTCCGCGTGGAGCAGGGCCCTTTCTCGCTCGGGGCATGTCGTGGCCACCCGGAAAATGAGCCGCGACGATGGGGCGCGGCCGGCAGCCCCGGCGCCGGGGAGTTTTCCCCGAGCAGAGTGCATGGAGGCGCCGTGGCCGGGCGTCCGCCTCCGCTGTGGCGGGCGGCCCGCGCGCCCCTGGAGGGGGCTGGCCTCTGTGTGGAAACGGACTGGTCTCTCATACCGCGGCTAGGACGAAGCCGCGAAAGGTGCCGTTGTCGCCGGGACGGTCGGGGGACTCGGGGCGCGGGACTCAGGGTTCCCCATGTGGAGGCCCCCAGGCTCAGGCCCCTGGCCACGGAAGGCTGAGCAAGCAGGCCCGGGCCCGGGCCCGGCTTTCGGGGCTGGCCCGGCCCCAGCGGCCGGCGCCAGGGAGGGGACCCCCGGAGGCTGAGGAGCGGGAGGCGTCGGCCTCCCCGGGGCCCGCCTCCCGGAGCTCCTCCTGGCGGTGCCGGAACGCGCCGACACGCGATCCCGGACAGGGCCCCGGGGGGGCGGCCCTGCGGCCCTCTGGTGCCCGAAGTGTCTTCGCCGGGCGTTTTCCGGCCAATTCTCACGAGCGTTCTGCCCAAATCGATCCCGATTTGGGCAGAACGCTCGTGAGAATTGGCCGGCGTTGGGCAGCCCTGGTCAGCGCCCAGGGCCGCGTGGAGCAGGGCCCTTTCTCGCTCGGGGCATGGCGCGGCCACCCGGAAAACGAGCCGCGACGATGGGGCGCGGCCGGCGGCCCCGGCGCCGGGGAGTTTTCCCCGAGCAGAGTGGATGGAGGCGCCGTGGCCGGGCGTCCGCCTCCGCCGTGGCGGGCGGCCGGGGCGCCCGTGGAGGGGGCTGGCCTCTGCGGGGGAACGGAGTGATCTCTCACTCCACGGCTCGGGCGAAGCCGCGAAAGGTGCCGTGGTCGCCGGGACGGTCGGGGGGACTCGTGGCGCGGGACTCAGGGTTCCCCATGCGGAGGCCCCCAGGCTCAGGCCCCTGGACACGGAAGGCTGAGCAAGCAGGCCCGGGCCCGGGCCCGGCTTTCGGGGCTGGCCCGGCCCCAGCGGCCGGCGCCAGGGAGGGGACCCCCGGAGGCTGAGGAGCGGGAGGCGTCGGCCTCCCCGGGGCCCGCCTCCCGGAGCTCCTCCTGGCGGTGCCGGAACGCGCCGACACGCGATCCCGGACAGGGCCCCGGGGGGGCGGCCCTGCGGCCCTCTGGTGCCCGAAGTGTGTTCGCCGGGCGTTTTCCGGCCAATTCTCACGAGCGTTCTGCCCAAATCGGGAGCGATTTGGGCAGAACGCTCGTGAGAATTGGCCGGCGTTGGGCAGCCCTGGTCAGCGCCCAGGGCCGCGTGGAGCAGGGCCCTTTCTCGCTCGGGGCATGGCGCGGCCACCCGGAAAACGAGCCGCGACGATGGGGCGCGGCCGGCGGCCCCGGCGCCGGGGAGTTTTCCCCGAGCAGAGTGGATGGAGGCGCCGTGGCCGGGCGTCCGCCTCCGCCGTGGCGGGCGGCCGGGGCGCCCGTGGAGGGGGCTGGCCTCTGTGGGGGAACGGAGTGATCTCTCACTCCACGGCTGGGGCGAAGCCGCGAAAGGTGCCGTGGTCGCCGGGACGGTCGGGGGGACTCGTGGCGCGGGACTCAGGGTTCCCCATGCGGAGGCCCCCAGGCTCAGGCCCCTGGCCACGGAAGGCTGAGCAAGCAGGCCCGGGCCCGGGCCCGGCTTTCGGGGCTGGCCCGGCCCCAGCGGCCGGCGCCAGGGAGGGGACCCCCGGAGGCTGAGGAGCGGGAGGCGTCGGCCTCCCCGGGGCCCGCCTCCCGGAGCTCCTCCTGGCGGTGCCGGAACGCGCCGACACGCGATCCCGGACAGGGCCCCGGGGGGGCGGCCCTGCGGCCCTCTGGTGCCCGAAGTGTGTTCGCCGGGCGTTTTCCGGCCAATTCTCACGAGCGTTCTGCCCAAATCGGGAGCGATTTGGGCAGAACGCTCGTGAGAATTGGCCGGCGTTGGGCAGCCCTGGTCAGCGCCCAGGGCCGCGTGGAGCAGGGCCCTTTCTCGCTCGGGGCATGGCGCGGCCACCCGGAAAACGAGCCGCGACGATGGGGCGCGGCCGGCGGCCCCGGCGCCGGGGAGTTTTCCCCGAGCAGAGTGGATGGAGGCGCCGTGGCCGGGCGTCCGCCTCCGCCGTGGCGGGCGGCCGGGGCGCCCGTGGAGGGGGCTGGCCTCTGTGGGGGAACGGAGTGATCTCTCACTCCACGGCTGGGGCGAAGCCGCGAAAGGTGCCGTGGTCGCCGGGACGGTCGGGGGGACTCGTGGCGCGGGACTCAGGGTTCCCCATGCGGAGGCCCCCAGGCTCAGGCCCCTGGCCACGGAAGGCTGAGCAAGCAGGCCCGGGCCCGGGCCCGGCTTTCGGGGCTGGCCCGGCCCCAGCGGCCGGCGCCAGGGAGGGGACCCCCGGAGGCTGAGGAGCGGGAGGCGTCGGCCTCCCCGGGGCCCGCCTCCCGGAGCTCCTCCTGGCGGTGCCGGAACGCGCCGACACGCGATCCCGGACAGGGCCCCGGGGGGGCGGCCCTGCGGCCCTCTGGTGCCCGAAGTGTGTTCGCCGGGCGTTTTCCGGCCACATCTCACGAGCGTTCTGCCCAAATCGGGAGCGATTTGGGCAGAAAGCTCGTGAGAATTGGCCGGCGTTGGGCAGCCCTGGTCAGCGCCCAGGGCCGCGTGGAGCAGGGCCCTTTCTCGCTCGGGGCATGGCGCGGCCACCCGGAAAACGAGTCGCGACGATGGGGCGCGGCCGGCGGCCCCGGCGCCGGGGAGTTTTCCCCGAGCAGAGTGGATGGAGGCGCCGTGGCCGGGCGTCCGCCTCCGCCGTGGCGGGCGGCCGGGGCGCCCGTGGAGGGGGCTGGCCTCTGTGGGGGAACGGAGTGATCTCTCACTCCACGGCTGGGGCGAAGCCGCGAAAGGTGCCGTGGTCGCCGGGACGGTCGGGGGGACTCGTGGCGCGGGACTCAGGGTTCCCCATGCGGAGGCACCCAGGCTCAGGCCCCTGGCCACGGAAGGCTGAGCAAGCAGGCCCGGGCCCGGGCCCGGCATTCGGGGCTGGCCCGGCCCCAGCGGCCGGCGCCAGGGAGGGGACCCCCGGAGGCTGAGGAGCGGGAGGCGTCGGCCTCCCCGGGGCCCGCCTCCCGGAGCTCCTCCTGGCGGTGCCGGAACGCGCCGACACGCGATCCCGGACAGGGCCCCGGGGGGGCGGCCCTGCGGCCCTCTGGTGCCCGAAGTGTGTTCGCCGGGCGTTTTCCGGCCAATTCTCACGAGCGTTCTGCCCAAATCGGGAGCGATTTGGGCAGAACGCTCGTGAGAATTGGCCGGCGTTGGGCAGCCCTGGTCAGCGCCCAGGGCCGCGTGGAGCAGGGCCCTTTCTCGCTCGGGGCATGGCGCGGCCACCCGGAAAACGAGCCGCGACGATGGGGCGCGGCCGGCGGCCCCTGCGCCGGGGAGTTTTCCCCGAGCAGAGTGGATGGAGGCGCCGTGGCCGGGCGTCCGCCTCCGCCGTGGCGGGCGGCCGGGGCGCCCGTGGAGGGGGCTGGCCTCTGCGGGGGAACGGAGTGATCTCTCACTCCACGGCTGGGGCGAAGCCGCGAAAGGTGCCGTGGTCGCCGGGACGGTCGGGGGGACTCGTGGCGCGGGACTCAGGGTTCCCATGCGGAGGCCCCCAGGCTCAGGCCCCTGGCCACGGAAGGCTGAGCAAGCAGGCCCGGGCCCGGGCCCGGCTTTCGGGGCTGGCCCGGCCCCAGCGGCCGGCGCCAGGGAGGGGACCCCCGGAGGCTGAGGAGCGGGAGGCGTCGGCCTCCCCGGGGCCCGCCTCCCGGAGCTCCTCCTGGCGGTGCCGGAACGCGCCGACACGCGATCCCGGACAGGGCCCCGGGGGGGCGGCCCTGCGGCCCTCTGGTGCCCGAAGTGTGTTCGCCGGGCGTTTTCCGGCCAATTCTCACGAGCGTTCTGCCCAAATCGGGATCGATTTGGGCAGAACGCTCGTGAGAATTGGCCGGCGTTGGGCAGCCCTGGTCAGCGCCCAGGGCCGCGTGGAGCAGGGCCCTTTCTCGCTCGGGGCATGGCGCGGCCACCCGGAAAACGAGCCGCGACGATGGGGCGCGGCCGGCGGCCCCGGCGCCGGGGAGTTTTCCCCGAGCAGAGTGGATGGAGGCGCCGTGGCCGGGCGTCCGCCTCCGCCGTGGCGGGCGGCCGGGGCGCCCGTGGAGGGGGCTGGCCTCTGTGGGGGAACGGAGTGATCTCTCACTCCACGGCTGGGGCGAAGCCGCGAAAGGTGCCGTGGTCGCCGGGACGGTCGGGGGGACTCGTGGCGCGGGACTCAGGGTTCCCCATGCGGAGGCCCCCAGGCTCAGGCCCCTGGCCACGGAAGGCTGAGCAAGCAGGCCCGGGCCCGGGCCCGGCTTTCGGGGCTGGCCCGGCCCCAGCGGCCGGCGCCAGGGAGGGGACCCCCGGAGGCTGAGGAGCGGGAGGCGTCGGCCTCCCCGGGGCCCGCCTCCCGGAGCTCCTCCTGGCGGTGCCGGAACGCGCCGACACGCGATCCCGGACAGGGCCCCGGGGGGGCGGCCCTGCGGCCCTCTGGTGCCCGAAGTGTGTTCGCCGGGCGTTTTCCGGCCAATTCTCACGAGCGTTCTGCCCAAATCGGGAGCGATTTGGGCAGAACGCTCGTGAGAATTGGCCGGCGTTGGGCAGCCCTGGTCAGCGCCCAGGGCCGCGTGGAGCAGGGCCCTTTCTCGCTCGGGGCATGGCGCGGCCACCCGGAAAACGAGCCGCGACGATGGGGAGCGGCCGGCGGCCCCGGCGCCGGGGAGTTTTCCCCGAGCAGAGTGGATGGAGGCGCCGTGGCCGGGCGTCCGCCTCCGCCGTGGCGGGCGGCCGGGGCGCCCGTGGAGGGGGCTGGCCTCTGTGGGGGAACGGAGTGATCTCTCACTCCACGGCTGGGGCGAAGCCGCGAAAGGTGCCGTGGTCGCCGGGACGGTCGGGGGGACTCGTGGCGCGGGACTCAGGGTTCCCCATGCGGAGGCCCCCAGGCTCAGGCCCCTGGCCACGGAAGGCTGAGCAAGCAGGCCCGGGCCCGGGCCCGGCTTTCGGGGCTGGCCCGGCCCCAGCGGCCGGCGCCAGGGAGGGGACCCCCGGAGGCTGAGGAGCGGGAGGCGTCGGCCTCCCCGGGGCCCGCCTCCCGGAGCTCCTCCTGGCGGTGCCGGAACGCGCCGACACGCGATCCCGGACAGGGCCCCGGGGGGGCGGCCCTGCGGCCCTCTGGTGCCCGAAGTGTGTTCGCCGGGCGTTTTCCGGCCAATTCTCACGAGCGTTCTGCCCAAATCGGGCGCGATTTGGGCAGAACGCTCGTGAGAATTGGCCGGCGTTGGGCAGCCCTGGTCAGCGCCCAGGGCCGCGTGGAGCAGGGCCCTTTCTCGCTCGGGGCATGGCGCGGCCACCCGGAAAACGAGCCGCGACGATGGGGCGCGGCCGGCGGCCCCGGCGCCGGGGAGTTTTCCCCGAGCAGAGTGGATGGAGGCGCCGTGGCCGGGCGTCCGCCTCCGCCGTGGCGGGCGGCCGGGGCGCCCGTGGAGGGGGCTGGCCTCTGTGGGGGAACGGAGTGATCTCTCACTCCACGGCTGGGGCGAAGCCGCGAAAGGTGCCGTGGTCGCCGGGACGGTCGGGGGGACTCGTGGCGCGGGACTCAGGGTTCCCCATGCGGAGGCCCCCAGGCTCAGGCCCCTGGCCACGGAAGGCTGAGCAAGCAGGCCCGGGCCCGGGCCCGGCTTTCGGGGCTGGCCCGGCCCCAGCGGCCGGCGCCAGGGAGGGGACCCCCGGAGGCTGAGGATCGGGAGGCGTCGGCCTCCCCGGGGCCCGCCTCCCGGAGCTCCTCCTGGCGGTGCCGGAACGCGCCGACACGCGATCCCGGACAGGGCCCCGGGGGGGCGGCCCTGCGGCCCTCTGGTGCCCGAAGTGTGTTCGCCGGGCGTTTTCCGGCCAATTCTCACGAGCGTTCTGCCCAAATCGGGAGCGATTTGGGCAGAAAGCTCGTGAGAATTGGCCGGCGTTGGGCAGCCCTGGTCAGCGCCCAGGGCCGCGTGGAGCAGGGCCCTTTCTCGCTCGGGGCATGGCGCGGCCACCCGGAAAACGAGCCGCGACGATGGGGCGCGGCCGGCGGCCCCGGCGCCGGGGAGTTTTCCCCGAGCAGAGTGGATGGAGGCGCCGTGGCCGGGCGTCCGCCTCCGCCGTGGCGGGCGGCCGGGGCGCCCGTGGAGGGGGCTGGCCTCTGTCGGGGAACGGAGTGATCTCTCACTCCACGGCTGGGGCGAAGCCGCGAAAGGTGCCGTGGTCGCCGGGACGGTCGGGGGGACTCGTGGCACGGGACTCAGGGTTCCCCATGCGGAGGCCCCCAGGCTCAGGCCCCTGGCCACGGAAGGCTGAGCAAGCAGGCCCGGGCCCGGGCCCGGCTTTCGGGGCTGGCCCGGCCCCAGCGGCCGGCGCCAGGGAGGGGACCCCCGGAGGCTGAGGAGCGGGAGGCGTCGGCCTCCCCGGGGCCCGCGTCCCGGAGCTCCTCCTGGCGGTGCCGGAACGCGCCGAGACGCGATCCCGGACAGGGCCCCGGGGGGGCGGCCCTGCGGCCCTCTGGTGCCCGAAGTGTGTTCGCCGGGCGTTTTCCGGCCAATTCTCACGAGCGTTCTGCCCAAATCGGGAGCGATTTGGGCAGAACGCTCGTGAGAATTGGCCGGCGTTGGGCAGCCCTGGTCAGCGCCCAGGGCCGCGTGGAGCAGGGCCCTTTCTCGCTCGGGGCATGGCGCGGCCACCCGGAAAACGCGCCGCGACGATGGGGCGCGGCCGGCGGCCCCGGCGCCGGGGAGTTTTCCCCGAGCAGAGTGGATGGAGGCGCCGTGGCCGGGCGTCCGCCTCCGCCGTGGCGGGCGGCCGGGGCGCCCGTGGAGGGGTCTGGCCTCTGTGGGGGAACGGAGTGATCTCTCACTCCACGGCTGGGGCGAAGCCGCGAAAGGTGCCGTGGTCGCCGGGACGGTCGGGGGGACTCGTGGCGCGGGACTCAGGGTTCCCCATGCGGAGGCCCCCAGGCTCAGGCCCCTGGCCACGGAAGGCTGAGCAAGCAGGCCCGGGCCCGGGCCCGGCTTTCGGGGCTGGCCCGGCCCCAGCGGCCGGCGCCAGGGAGGGGACCCCCGGAGGCTGAGGAGCGGGAGGCGTCGGCCTCCCCGGGGCCCGCCTCCCGGAGCTCCTCCTGGCGGTGCCGGAACGCGCCGACACGCGATCCCGGACAGGGCCCCGGGGGGGCGGCCCTGCGGCCCTCTGGTGCCCGAAGTGTGTTCGCCGGGCGTTTTCCGGCCAATTCTCACGAGCGTTCTGCCCAAATCGGGAGCGATTTGGGCAGAACGCTCGTGAGAATTGGCCAGCGTTGGGCAGCCCTGGTCAGCGCCCAGGGCCGCGTGGAGCAGGGCCCTTTCTCGCTCGGGGCCTGGCGCGGCCACCCGGAAAACGAGCCGCGACGATGGGGCGCGGCCGGCGGCCCCGGCGCCGGGGAGTTTTCCCCGAGCAGAGTGGATGGAGGCGCCGTGGCCGGGCGTCCGCCTCCGCCGTGGCGGGCGGCCGGGGCGCCCGTGGAGGGGGCTGGCCTCTGCGGGGGAACGGAGTGATCTCTCACTCCACGGCTGGGGCGAAGCCGCGAAAGGTGCCGTGGTCGCCGGGACGGTCGGGGGGACTCGTGGCGCGGGACTCAGGGTTCCCCATGCGGAGGCCCCCAGGCTCAGGCCCCTGGCCACGGAAGGCTGAGCAAGCAGGCCCGGGCCCGGGCCCGGCTTTCGGGGCTGGCCCGGCCCCAGCGGCCGGCGCCAGGGAGGGGACCCCCGGAGGCTGAGGAGCGGGAGGCGTCGGCCTCCCCGGGGCCCGCCTCCCGGAGCTCCTCCTGGCGGTGCCGGAATGCGCCGACACGCGATCCCGGACAGGGCCCCGGGGGGGCGGCCCTGCGGCCCTCTGGTGCCCGAAGTGTGTTCGCCGGGCGTTTTCCGGCCAATTCTCACGAGCGTTCTGCCCAAATCGGGAGCGATTTGGGCAGAACGCTCGTGAGAATTGGCCGGCGTTGGGCAGCCCTGGTCAGCGCCCAGGGCCGCGTGGAGCAGGGCCCTTTCTCGCTCGGGGCATGGCGCGGCCACCCGGAAAACGAGCCGCGACGATGGGGCGCGGCCGGCGGCCCCGGCGCCGGGGAGTTTTCCCCGAGCAGAGTGGATGGAGGCGCCGTGGCCGGGCGTCCGCCTCCGCCGTGGCGGGCGGCCGGGGCGCCCGTGGAGGGGGCTGGCCTCTGCGGGGGAACGGAGTGATCTCTCACTCCACGGCTGGGGCGAAGCCGCGAAAGGTGCCGTGGTCGCCGGGACGGTCGGGGGGACTCGTGGCGCGGGACACAGGGTTCCCCATGCGGAGGCCCCCAGGCTCAGGCCCCTGGCCACGGAAGGCTGAGCAAGCAGGCCCGGGCCCGGGCCCGGCTTTCGGGGCTGGCCCGGCCCCAGCGGCCGGCGCCAGGGAGGGGACCCCCGGAGGCTGAGGAGCGGGAGGCGTCGGCCTCCCCGGGGCCCGCCTCCCGGAGCTCCTCCTGGCGGTGCCGGAACGCGCCGACACGCGATCCCGGACAGGGCCCCGGGGGGGCGGCCCTGCGGCCCTCTGGTGCCCGAAGTGTGTTCGCCGGGCGTTTTCCGGCCAATTCTCACGAGCGTTCTGCCCAAATCGGGAGCGATTTGGGCAGAACGCTCGTGAGAATTGGCCGGCGTTGGGCAGCCCTGGTCAGCGCCCAGGGCCGCGTGGAGCAGGGCCCTTTCTCGCTCGGGGCATGGCGCGGCCACCCGGAAAACGAGCCGCGACGATGGGGCGCGGCCGGCGGCCCCGGCGCCGGGGAGATTTCCCCGAGCAGAGTGGATGGAGGCGCCGTGGCCGGGCGTCCGCCTCCGCCGTGGCGGGCGGCCGGGGCGCCCGTGGAGGGGGCTGGCCTCTGCGGGGGAACGGAGTGATCTCTCACTCCACGGCTGGGGCGAAGCCGCGAAAGGTGCCGTGGTCGCTGGGACGGTCGGGGGGACTCGTGGCGCGGGACTCAGGGTTCCCCATGCGGAGGCCCCCAGGCTCAGGCCCCTGGCCACGGAAGGCTGAGCAAGCAGGCCCGGGCCCGGGCCCGGCTTTCGGGGCTGGCCCGGCCCCAGCGGCCGGCGCCAGGGAGGGGACCCCCGGAGGCTGAGGAGCGGGAGGCGTCGGCCTCCCCGGGGCCCGCCTCCCGGAGCTCCTCCTGGCGTTGCCGGAACGCGCCGACACGCGATCCCGGACAGGGCCCCGGGGGGGCGGCCCTGCGGCCCTCTGGTGCCCGAAGTGTGTTCGCCGGGCGTTTTCCGGCCAATTCTCACGAGCGTTCTGCCCAAATCGGGAGCGATTTGGGCAGAACGCTCGTGAGAATTGGCCGGCGTTGGGCAGCCCTGGTCAGCGCCCAGGGCCGCGTGGAGCAGGGCCCTTTCTCGCTCGGGGCCTGGCGCGGCCACCCGGAAAACGAGCCGCGACGATGGGGCGCGGCCGGCGGCCCCGGCGCCGGGGAGTTTTCCCCGAGCAGAGTGGATGGAGGCGCCGTGGCCGGGCGTCCGCCTCCGCCGTGGCGGGCGGCCGGGGCGCCCGTGGAGGGGGCTGGCCTCTGCGGGGGAACGGAGTGATCTCTCACTCCACGGCTGGGGCGAAGCCGCGAAAGGTGCCGTGGTCGCCGGGACGGTCGGGGGGACTCGTGGCGCGGGACTCAGGGTTCCCCATGCGGAGGCCCCCAGGCTCAGGCCCCTGGCCACGGAAGGCTGAGCAAGCAGGCCCGGGCCCGGGCCCGGCTTTCGGGGCTGGCCCGGCCCCAGCGGCCGGCGCCAGGGAGGGGACCCCCGGAGGCTGAGGAGCGGGAGGCGTCGGCCTCCCCGGGGCCCGCCTCCCGGAGCTCCTCCTGGCGGTGCCGGAACGCGCCGACACGCGATCCCGGACAGGGCCCCGGGGGGGCGGCCCTGCGGCCCTCTGGTGCCCGAAGTGTGTTCGCCGGGCGTTTTCCGGCCAATTCTCACGAGCGTTCTGCCCAAATCGGGAGCGATTTGGGCAGAACGCTCGTGAGAATTGGCCGGCGTTGGGCAGCCCTGGTCAGCGCCCAGGGCCGCGTGGAGCAGGGCCCTTTCTCGCTCGGGGCATGGCGCGGCCACCCGGAAAACGAGCCGCGACGATGGGGCGCGGCCGGCGGCCCCGGCGCCGGGGAGTTTTCCCCGAGCAGAGTGGATGGAGGCGCCGTGGCCGGGCGTCCGCCTCCGCCGTGGCGGGCGGCCGGGGCGCCCGTGGAGGGGGCTGGCCTCTGTGGGGGAACGGAGTGATCTCTCACTCCACGGCTGGGGCGAAGCCGCGAAAGGTGCCGTGGTCGCCGGGACGGTCGGGGGGACTCGTGGCGCGGGACTCAGGGTTCCCCATGCGGAGGCCCCCAGGCTCAGGCCCCTGGCCACGGAAGGCTGAGCAAGCAGGCCCGGGCCCGGGCCCGGCTTTCGGGGCTGGCCCGGCCCCAGCGGCCGGCGCCAGGGAGGGGACCCCCGGAGGCTGAGGAGCGGGAGGCGTCGGCCTCCCCGGGGCCCGCCTCCCGGAGCTCCTCCTGGCGGTGCCGGAACGCGCCGACACGCGATCCCGGACAGGGCCCCGGGGGGGGCGGCCCTGCGGCCCTCTGGTGCCCGAAGTGTGTTCGCCGGGCGTTTTCCGGCCAATTCTCACGAGCGTTCTGCCCAAATCGGGAGCGATTTGGGCAGAACGCTCGTGAGAATTGGCCGGCGTTGGGCAGCCCTGGTCAGCGCCCAGGGCCGCGTGGAGCAGGGCCCTTTCTCGCTCGGGGCATGGCGCGGCCACCCGGAAAACGAGCCGCGACGATGGGGAGCGGCCGGCGGCCCCGGCGCCGGGGAGTTTTCCCCGAGCAGAGTGGATGGAGGCGCCGTGGCCGGGCGTCCGCCTCCGCCGTGGCGGGCGGCCGGGGCGCCCGTGGAGGGGGCTGGCCTCTGTGGGGGAACGGAGTGATCTCTCACTCCACGGCTGGGGCGAAGCCGCGAAAGGTGCCGTGGTCGCCGGGACGGTCGGGGGGACTCGTGGCGCGGGACTCAGGGTTCCCCATGCGGAGGCCCCCAGGCTCAGGCCCCTGGCCACGGAAGGCTGAGCAAGCAGGCCCGGGCCCGGGCCCGGCTTTCGGGGCTGGCCCGGCCCCAGCGGCCGGCGCCAGGGAGGGGACCCCCGGAGGCTGAGGAGCGGGAGGCGTCGGCCTCCCCGGGGCCCGCCTCCCGGAGCTCCTCCTGGCGGTGCCGGAACGCGCCGACACGCGATCCCGGACAGGGCCCCGGGGGGGCGGCCCTGCGGCCCTCTGGTGCCCGAAGTGTGTTCGCCGGGCGTTTTCCGGCCAATTCTCACGAGCGTTCTGCCCAAATCGGGATCGATTTGGGCAGAACGCTCGTGAGAATTGGCCGGCGTTGGGCAGCCCTGGTCAGCGCCCAGGGCCGCGTGGAGCAGGGCCCTTTCTCGCTCGGGGCATGGCGCGGCCACCCGGAAAACGAGCCGCGACGATGGGGCGCGGCCGGCGGCCCCGGCGCCGGGGAGTTTTCCCCGAGCAGAGTGGATGGAGGCGCCGTGGCCGGGCGTCCGCCTCCGCCGTGGCGGGCGGCCGGGGCGCCCGTGGAGGGGGCTGGCCTCTGTGGGGGAACGGAGTGATCTCTCACTCCACGGCTGGGGCGAAGCCGCGAAAGGTGCCGTGGTCGCCGGGACGGTCGGGGGGACTCGTGGCGCGGGACTCAGGGTTCCCCATGCGGAGGCCCCCAGGCTCAGGCCCCTGGCCACGGAAGGCTGAGCAAGCAGGCCCGGGCCCGGGCCCGGCTTTCGGGGCTGGCCCGGCCCCAGCGGCCGGCGCCAGGGAGGGGACCCCCGGAGGCTGAGGATCGGGAGGCGTCGGCCTCCCCGGGGCCCGCCTCCCGGAGCTCCTCCTGGCGGTGCCGGAACGCGCCGACACGCGATCCCGGACAGGGCCCCGGGGGGGCGGCCCTGCGGCCCTCTGGTGCCCGAAGTGTGTTCGCCGGGCGTTTTCCGGCCAATTCTCACGAGCGTTCTGCCCAAATCGGGAGCGATTTGGGCAGAAAGCTCGTGAGAATTGGCCGGCGTTGGGCAGCCCTGGTCAGCGCCCAGGGCCGCGTGGAGCAGGGCCCTTTCTCGCTCGGGGCATGGCGCGGCCACCCGGAAAACGAGCCGCGACGATGGGGCGCGGCCGGCGGCCCCGGCGCCGGGGAGTTTTCCCCGAGCAGAGTGGATGGAGGCGCCGTGGCCGGGCGTCCGCCTCCGCCGTGGCGGGCGGCCGGGGCGCCCGTGGAGGGGGCTGGCCTCTGTCGGGGAACGGAGTGATCTCTCACTCCACGGCTGGGGCGAAGCCGCGAAAGGTGCCGTGGTCGCCGGGACGGTCGGGGGGACTCGTGGCACGGGACTCAGGGTTCCCCATGCGGAGGCCCCCAGGCTCAGGCCCCTGGCCACGGAAGGCTGAGCAAGCAGGCCCGGGCCCGGGCCCGGCTTTCGGGGCTGGCCCGGCCCCAGCGGCCGGCGCCAGGGAGGGGACCCCCGGAGGCTGAGGAGCGGGAGGCGTCGGCCTCCCCGGGGCCCGCGTCCCGGAGCTCCTCCTGGCGGTGCCGGAACGCGCCGAGACGCGATCCCGGACAGGGCCCCGGGGGGGCGGCCCTGCGGCCCTCTGGTGCCCGAAGTGTGTTCGCCGGGCGTTTTCCGGCCAATTCTCACGAGCGTTCTGCCCAAATCAGGAGCGATTTGGGCAGAACGCTCGTGAGAATTGGCCGGCGTTGGGCAGCCCTGGTCAGCGCCCAGGGCCGCGTGGAGCAGGGCCCTTTCTCGCTCGGGGCATGGCGCGGCCACCCGGAAAACGAGCCGCGACGATGGGGCGCGGCCGGCGGCCCCGGCGCCGGGGAGTTTTCCCCGAGCAGAGTGGATGGAGGCGCCGTGGCCGGGCGTCCGCCTCCGCCGTGGCGGGCGGCCGGGGCGCCCGTGGAGGGGTCTGGCCTCTGTGGGGGAACGGAGTGATCTCTCACTCCACGGCTGGGGCGAAGCCGCGAAAGGTGCCGTGGTCGCCGGGACGGTCGGGGGGACTCGTGGCGCGGGATTCAGGGTTCCCCATGCGGAGGCCCCCAGGCTCAGGCCCCTGGCCACGGAAGGCTGAGCAAGCAGGCCCGGGCCCGGGCCCGGCTTTCGGGGCTGGCCCGGCCCCAGCGGCCGGCGCCAGGGAGGGGACCCCCGGAGGCTGAGGAGCGGGAGGCGTCGGCCTCCCCGGGGCCCGCCTCCCGGAGCTCCTCCTGGCGGTGCCGGAACGCGCCGACACGCGATCCCGGACAGGGCCCCGGGGGGGCGGCCCTGCGGCCCTCTGGTGCCCGAAGTGTGTTCGCCGGGCGTTTTCCGGCCAATTCTCACGAGCGTTCTGCCCAAATCGGGAGCGATTTGGGCAGAACGCTCGTGAGAATTGGCCAGCGTTGGGCAGCCCTGGTCAGCGCCCAGGGCCGCGTGGAGCAGGGCCCTTTCTCGCTCGGGGCCTGGCGCGGCCACCCGGAAAACGAGCCGCGACGATGGGGCGCGGCCGGCGGCCCCGGCGCCGGGGAGTTTTCCCCGAGCAGAGTGGATGGAGGCGCCGTGGCCGGGCGTCCGCCTCCGCCGTGGCGGGCGGCCGGGGCGCCCGTGGAGGGGGCTGGCCTCTGCGGGGGAACGGAGTGATCTCTCACTCCACGGCTGGGGCGAAGCCGCGAAAGGTGCCGTGGTCGCCGGGACGGTCGGGGGGACTCGTGGCGCGGGACTCAGGGTTCCCCATGCGGAGGCCCCCAGGCTCAGGCCCCTGGCCACGGAAGGCTGAGCAAGCAGGCCCGGGCCCGGGCCCGGCTTTCGGGGCTGGCCCGGCCCCAGCGGCCGGCGCCAGGGAGGGGACCCCCGGAGGCTGAGGAGCGGGAGGCGTCGGCCTCCCCGGGGCCCGCCTCCCGGAGCTCCTCCTGGCGGTGCCGGAATGCGCCGACACGCGATCCCGGACAGGGCCCCGGGGGGGCGGCCCTGCGGCCCTCTGGTGCCCGAAGTGTGTTCGCCGGGCGTTTTCCGGCCAATTCTCACGAGCGTTCTGCCCAAATCGGGAGCGATTTGGGCAGAACGCTCGTGAGAATTGGCCGGCGTTGGGCAGCCCTGGTCAGCGCCCAGGGCCGCGTGGAGCAGGGCCCTTTCTCGCTCGGGGCATGGCGCGGCCACCCGGAAAACGAGCCGCGACGATGGGGCGCGGCCGGCGGCCCCGGCGCCGGGGAGTTTTCCCCGAGCAGAGTGGATGGAGGCGCCGTGGCCGGGCGTCCGCCTCCGCCGTGGCGGGCGGCCGGGGCGCCCGTGGAGGGGGCTGGCCTCTGCGGGGGAACGGAGTGATCTCTCACTCCACGGCTGGGGCGAAGCCGCGAAAGGTGCCGTGGTCGCCGGGACGGTCGGGGGGACTCGTGGCGCGGGACTCAGGGTTCCCCATGCGGAGGCCCCCAGGCTCAGGCCCCTGGCCACGGAAGGCTGAGCAAGCAGGCCCGGGCCCGGGCCCGGCTTTCGGGGCTGGCCCGGCCCCAGCGGCCGGCGCCAGGGAGGGGACCCCCGGAGGCTGAGGAGCGGGAGGCGTCGGCCTCCCCGGGGCCCGCCTCCCGGAGCTCCTCCTGGCGGTGCCGGAACGCGCCGACACGCGATCCCGGACAGGGCCCCGGGGGGGCGGCCCTGCGGCCCTCTGGTGCCCGAAGTGTGTTCGCCGGGCGTTTTCCGGCCAATTCTCACGAGCGTTCTGCCCAAATCGGGAGCGATTTGGGCAGAACGCTCGTGAGAATTGGCCGGCGTTGGGCAGCCCTGGTCAGCGCCCAGGGCCGCGTGGAGCAGGGCCCTTTCTCGCTCGGGGCATGGCGCGGCCACCCGGAAAACGAGCCGCGACGATGGGGCGCGGCCGGCGGCCCCGGCGCCGGGGAGATTTCCCCGAGCAGAGTGGATGGAGGCGCCGTGGCCGGGCGTCCGCCTCCGCCGTGGCGGGCGGCCGGGGCGCCCGTGGAGGGGGCTGGCCTCTGCGGGGGAACGGAGTGATCTCTCACTCCACGGCTGGGGCGAAGCCGCGAAAGGTGCCGTGGTCGCTGGGACGGTCGGGGGGACTCGTGGCGCGGGACTCAGGGTTCCCCATGCGGAGGCCCCCAGGCTCAGGCCCCTGGCCACGGAAGGCTGAGCAAGCAGGCCCGGGCCCGGGCCCGGCTTTCGGGGCTGGCCCGGCCCCAGCGGCCGGCGCCAGGGAGGGGACCCCCGGAGGCTGAGGAGCGGGAGGCGTCGGCCTCCCCGGGGCCCGCCTCCCGGAGCTCCTCCTGGCGTTGCCGGAACGCGCCGACACGCGATCCCGGACAGGGCCCCGGGGGGGCGGCCCTGCGGCCCTCTGGTGCCCGAAGTGTGTTCGCCGGGCGTTTTCCGGCCAATTCTCACGAGCGTTCTGCCCAAATCGGGAGCGATTTGGGCAGAACGCTCGTGAGAATTGGCCGGCGTTGGGCAGCCCTGGTCAGCGCCCAGGGCCGCGTGGAGCAGGGCCCTTTCTCGCTCGGGGCCTGGCGCGGCCACCCGGAAAACGAGCCGCGACAATGGGGCGCGGCCGGCGGCCCCGGCGCCGGGGAGTTTTCCCCGAGCAGAGTGGATGGAGGCGCCGTGGCCGGGCGTCCGCCTCCGCCGTGGCGGGCGGCCGGGGCGCCCGTGGAGGGGGCTGGCCTCTGCGGGGGAACGGAGTGATCTCTCACTCCACGGCTGGGGCGAAGCCGCGAAAGGTGCCGTGGTCGCCGGGACGGTCGGGGGGACTCGTGGCGCGGGACTCAGGGTTCCCCATGCGGAGGCCCCCAGGCTCAGGCCCCTGGCCACGGAAGGCTGAGCAAGCAGGCCCGGGCCCGGGCCCGGCTTTCGGGGCTGGCCCGGCCCCAGCGGCCGGCGCCAGGGAGGGGACCCCCGGAGGCTGAGGAGCGGGAGGCGTCGGCCTCCCCGGGGCCCGCCTCCCGGAGCTCCTCCTGGCGGTGCCGGAACGCGCCGACACGCGATCCCGGACAGGGCCCCGGGGGGGCGGCCCTGCGGCCCTCTGGTGCCCGAAGTGTGTTCGCCGGGCGTTTTCCGGCCAATTCTCACGAGCGTTCTGCCCAAATCGGGAGCGATTTGGGCAGAACGCTCGTGAGAATTGGCCGGCGTTGGGCAGCCCTGGTCAGCGCCCAGGGCCGCGTGGAGCAGGGCCCTTTCTCGCTCGGGGCATGGCGCGGCCACCCGGAAAACGAGCCGCGACGATGGGGCGCGGCCGGCGGCCCCGGCGCCGGGGAGTTTTCCCCGAGCAGAGTGGATGGAGGCGCCGTGGCCGGGCGTCCGCCTCCGCCGTGGCGGGCGGCCGGGGCGCCCGTGGAGGGGGCTGGCCTCTGCGGGGGAACGGAGTGATCTCTCACTCCACGGCTGGGGCGAAGCCGCGAAAGGTGCCGTGGTCGCCGGGACGGTCGGGGGGACTCGTGGCGCGGGACTCAGGGTTCCCCATGCGGAGGCCCCCAGGCTCAGGCCCCTGGCCACGGAAGGCTGAGCAAGCAGGCCCGGGCCCGGGCCCGGCTTTCGGGGCTGGCCCGGCCCCAGCGGCCGGCGCCAGGGAGGGGACCCCCGGAGGCTGAGGAGCGGGAGGCGTCGGCCTCCCCGGGGCCCGCCTCCCGGAGCTCCTCCTGGCGGTGCCGGAACGCGCCGAGACGCGATCCCGGACAGGGCCCCGGGGGGGCGGCCCTGCGGCCCTCTGGTGCCCGAAGTGTGTTCGCCGGGCGTTTTCCGGCCAATTCTCACGAGCGTTCTGCCCAAATCGGGAGCGATTTGGGCAGAACGCTCGTGAGAATTGGCCGGCGTTGGGCAGCCCTGGTCAGCGCCCAGGGCCGCGTGGAGCAGGGCCCTTTCTCGCTCGGGGCATGGCGCGGCCACCCGGAAAACGAGCCGCGACGATGGGGCGCGGCCGGCGGCCCCGGCGCCGGGGAGTTTTCCCCGAGCAGAGTGGATGGAGGCGCCGTGGCCGGGCGTCCGCCTCCGCCGTGGCGGGCGGCCGGGGCGCCCGTGGAGGGGGCTGGCCTCTGCGGGGGAACGGAGTGATCTCTCACTCCACGGCTGGGGCGAAGCCGCGAAAGGTGCCGTGGTCGCCGGGACGGTCGGGGGGACTCGTGGCGCGGGACTCAGGGTTCCCCATGCGGAGGCCCCCAGGCTCAGGCCCCTGGCCACGGAAGGCTGAGCAAGCAGGCCCGGGCCCGGGCCCGGCTTTCGGGGCTGGCCCGGCCCCAGCGGCCGGCGCCAGGGAGGGGACCCCCGGAGGCTGAGGAGCGGGAGGCGTCGGCCTCCCCGGGGCCCGCCTCCCGGAGCTCCTCCTGGCGGTGCCGGAACGCGCCGACACGCGATCCCGGACAGGGCCCCGGGGGGGCGGCCCTGCGGCCCTCTGGTGCCCGAAGTGCGTTCGCCGGGCGTTTTCCGGCCAATTCTCACGAGCGTTCTGCCCAAATCGGGAGCGATTTGGGCAGAACGCTCGTGAGAATTGGCCGGCGTTGGGCAGCCCTGGTCAGCGCCCAGGGCCGCGTGGAGCAGGGCCCTTTCTCGCTCGGGGCATGGCGCGGCCACCCGGAAAACGAGCCGCGACGATGGGGCGCGGCCGGCGGCCCCGGCGCCGGGGAGTTTTCCCCGAGCAGAGTGGATGGAGGCGCCGTGGCCGGGCGTCCGCCTCCGCCGTGGCGGGCGGCCGGGGCGCCCGTGGAGGGGGCTGGCCTCTGCGGGGGAACGGAGTGATCTCTCACTCCACGGCTGGGGCGAAGCCGCGAAAGGTGCCGTGGTCGCCGGGACGGTCGGGGGGACTCGTGGCGCGGGACTCAGGGTTCCCCATGCGGAGGCCCCCAGGCTCAGGCCCCTGGCCACGGAAGGCTGAGCAAGCAGGCCCGGGCCCGGGCCCGGCTTTCGGGGCTGGCCCGGCCCCAGCGGCCGGCGCCAGGGAGGGGACACCCGGAGGCTGAGGAGCGGGAGGCGTCGGCCTCCCCGGGGCCCGCCTCCCGGAGCTCCTCCTGGCGGTGCCGGAACGCGCCGACACGCGATCCCGGACAGGGCCCCGGGGGGGCGGCCCTGCGGCCCTCTGGTGCCCGAAGTGTGTTCGCCGGGCGTTTTCCGGCCAATTCTCACGAGCGTTCTGCCCAAATCGGGAGCGATTTGGGCAGAACGCTCGTGAGAATTGGCCGGCGTTGGGCAGCCCTGGTCAGCGCCCAGGGCCGCGTGGAGCAGGGCCATTTCTCGCTCGGGGCATGGCGCGGCCACCCGGAAAACGAGCCGCGACGATGGGGCGCGGCCGGCGGCCCCGGCGCCGGGGAGTTTTCCCCGAGCAGAGTGGATGGAGGCGCCGTGGCCGGGCGTCCGCCTCCGCCGTGGCGGGCGGCCGGGGCGCCCGTGGAGGGGGCTGGCCTCTGCGGGGGAACGGAGTGATCTCTCACTCCACGGCTGGGGCGAAGCCGCGAAAGGTGCCGTGGTCGCCGGGACGGTCGGGGGGACTCGTGGCGCGGGACTCAGGGTTCCCCATGCGGAGGCCCCCAGGCTCAGGCCCCTGGCCACGGAAGGCTGAGCAAGCAGGCCCGGGCCCGGGCCCGGCTTTCGGGGCTGGCCCGGCCCCAGCGGCCGGCGCCAGGGAGGGGACCCCCGGAGGCTGAGGAGCGGGAGGCGTCGGCCTCCCCGGGGCCCGCCTCCCGGAGCTCCTCCTGGCGGTGCCGGAACGCGCCGACACACGATCCCGGACAGGGCCCCGGGGGGGCGGCCCTGCGGCCCTCTGGTGCCCGAAGTGTGTTCGCCGGGCGTTTTCCGGCCAATTCTCACGAGCGTTCTGCCCAAATCGGGAGCGATTTGGGCAGAACGCTCGTGAGAATTGGCCGGCGTTGGGCAGCCCTGGTCAGCGCCCAGGGCCGCGTGGAGCAGGGCCCTTTCTCGCTCGGGGCATGGCGCGGCCACCCGGAAAACGAGCCGCGACGATGGGGCGCGGCCGGCGGCCCCGGCGCCGGGGAGTTTTCCCCGAGCAGAGTGGATGGAGGCGCCGTGGCCGGGCGTCCGCCTCCGCCGTGGCGGGCGGCCGGGGCGCCCGTGGAGGGGGCTGGCCTCTGCGGGGGAACGGAGTGATCTCTCACTCCACGGCTGGGGCGAAGCCGCGAAAGGTGCCGTGGTCGCCGGGACGGTCGGGGGGACTCGTGGCGCGGGACTCAGGGTTCCCCATGCGGAGGCCCCCAGGCTAAGGCCCCTGGCCACGGAAGGCTGAGCAAGCAGGCCCGGGCCCGGGCCCGGCTTTCGGGGCTGGCCCGGCCCCAGCGGCCGGCGCCAGGGAGGGGACCCCCGGAGGCTGAGGAGCGGGAGGCGTCGGCCTCCCCGGGGCCCGCCTCCCGGAGCTCCTCCTGGCGGTGCCGGAACGCGCCGACACGCGATCCCGGACAGGGCCCCGGGGGGGCGGCCCTGCGGCCCTCTGGTGCCCGAAGTGTGTTCGCCGGGCGTTTTCCGGCCAATTCTCACGAGCGTTCTGCCCAAATCGGGAGCGATTTGGGCAGAACGCTCGTGAGAATTGGCCGGCGTTGGGCAGCCCTGGTCAGCGCCCAGGGCCGCGTGGAGCAGGGCCCTTTCTCGCTCGGGGCATGGCGCGGCCACCCGGAAAACGAGCCGCGACGATGGGGCGCGGCCGGCGGCCCCGGCGCCGGGGAGTTTTCCCCGAGCAGAGTGGATGGAGGCGCCGTGGCCGGGCGTCCGCCTCCGCCGTGGCGGGCGGCCGGGGCGCCCGTGGAGGGGGCTGGCCTCTGTGGGGGAACGGAGTGATCTCTCACTCCACGGCTGGGGCGAAGCCGCGAAAGGTGCCGTGGTCGCCGGGACGGTCGGGGGGACTCGTGGCGCGGGACTCAGGGTTTCCCATGCGGAGGCCCCCAGGCTCAGGCCCCTGGCCACGGAAGGCTGAGCAAGCAGGCCCGGGCCCGGGCCCGGCTTTCGGGGCTGGCCCGGCCCCAGCGGCCGTCGCCAGGGAGGGGACCCCCGGAGGCTGAGGAGCGGGAGGCGTCGGCCTCCCCGGGGCCCGCCTCCCGGAGCTCCTCCTGGCGGTGCCGGAACGCGCCGAGACGCGATCCCGGACAGGGCCCCGGGGGGGCGGCCCTGCGGCCCTCTGGTGCCCGAAGTGTGTTCGCCGGGCGTTTTCCGGCCAATTCTCACGAGCGTTCTACCCAAATCGGGAGCGATTTGGGCAGAACGCTCGTGAGAATTGGCCGGCGTTGGGCAGCCCTGGTCAGCGCCCAGGGCCGCGTGGAGCAGGGCCCTTTCTCGCTCGGGGCATGGCGCGGCCACCCGGAAAACGAGCCGCGACGATGGGGCGCGGCCGGCGGCCCCGGCGCCGGGGAGTTTTCCCCGAGCAGAGTGGATGGAGGCGCCGTGGCCGGGCGTCCGCCTCCGCCGTGGCGGGCGGCCGGGGCGCCCGTGGAGGGGGCTGGCCTCTGTGGGGGAACGGAGTGATCTCTCACTCCACGGCTGGGGCGAAGCCTCGAAAGGTGCCGTGGTCGCCGGGACGGTCGGGGGGACTCGTGGCGCGGGACTCAGGGTTCCCCATGCGGAGGCCCCCAGGCTCAGGCCCCTGGCCACGGAAGGCTGAGCAAGCAGGCCCGGGCCCGGGCCCGGCTTTCGGGGCTGGCCCGGCCCCAGCGGCCGGCGCCAGGGAGGGGACCCCCGGAGGCTGAGGAGCGGGAGGCGTCGGCCTCCCCAGGGCCCGCCTCCCGGAGCTCCTCCTGGCGGTGCCGGAACGCGCCGAGACGCGATCCCGGACAGGGCCCCGGGGGGGCGGCCCTGCGGCCCTCTGGTCCCCGAAGTGTGTTCGCCGGGCGTTTTCCGGCCAATTCTCACGAGCGTTCTGCCCAAATCGGGAGCGATTTGGGCAGAACGCTCGTGAGAATTGGCCGGCGTTGGGCAGCCCTGGTCAGCGCCCAGGGCCGCGTGGAGCAGGGCCCTTTCTCGCTCGGGGCATGGCGCGGCCACCCGGAAAACGAGCCGCGACGATGGGGCGCGGCCGGCGGCCCCGGCGCCGGGGAGTTTTCCCCGAGCAGAGTGGATGGAGGCGCCGTGGCCGGGCGTCCGCCTCCGCCGTGGCGGGCGGCCGGGGCGCCCGTGGAGGGGGCTGGCCTCTGTGGGGGAACGGAGTGATCTCTCACTCCACGGCTGGGGCGAAGCCGCGAAAGGTGCCGTGGTCGCCGGGACGGTCGGGGGGACTCGTGGCGCGGGACTCAGGGTTCCCCATGCGGAGGCCCCCAGGCTCAGGCCCCTGGCCACGGAAGGCTGAGCAAGCAGGCCCGGGCCCGGGCCCGGCTTTCGGGGCTGGCCCGGCCCCAGCGGCCGGCGCCAGGGAGGGGACCCCCGGAGGCTGAGGAGCGGGAGGCGTCGGCCTCCCCGGGGCCCGCCTCCCGGAGCTCCTCCTGGCGGTGCCGGAACGCGCCGAGACGCGATCCCGGACAGGGCCCCGGGGGGGGCGGCCCTGCGGCCCTCTGGTGCCCGAAGTGTGTTCGCCGGGCGTTTTCCGGCCAATTCTCACGAGCGTTCTGCCCAAATCGGGAGCGATTTGGGCAGAACGCTCGTGAGAATTGGCCGGCGTTGGGCAGCCCTGGTCAGCGCCCAGGGCCGCGTGGAGCAGGGCCCTTTCTCGCTCGGGGCATGGCGCGGCCACCCGGAAAACGAGCCGCGACGATGGGGCGCGGCCGGCGGCCCCGGCGCCGGGGAGTTTTCCCCGAGCAGAGTGGATGGAGGCGCCGTGGCCGGGCGTCCGCCTCCGCCGTGGCGGGCGGCCGGGGCGCCCGTGGAGGGGGCTGGCCTCTGTGGGGGAACGGAGTGATCTCTCACTCCACGGCTGGGGCGAAGCCGCGAAAGGTGCCGTGGTCGCCGGGACGGTCGGGGGGACTCGTGGCGCGGGACTCAGGGTTCCCCATGCGGAGGCCCCCAGGCTCAGGCCCCTGGCCACGGAAGGCTGAGCAATCAGGCCCGGGCCCGGGCCCGGCTTTCGGGGCTGGCCCGGCCCCAGCGGCCGGCGCCAGGGAGGGGACCCCCGGAGGCTGAGGAGCGGGAGGCGTCGGCCTCCCCGGGGCCCGCCTCCCGGAGCTCCTCCTGGCGGGTGCCGGAACGCGCCGACACGCGATCCCGGACAGGGCCCCGGGGGGGGCGGCCCTGCGGCCCTCTGGTGCCCGAAGTGTGTTCGCCGGGCGTTTTCCGGCCAATTCTCACGAGCGTTCTGCCCAAATCGGGAGCGATTTGGGCAGAACGCTCGTGAGAATTGGCCGGCGTTGGGCAGCCCTGGTCAGCGCCCAGGGCCGCGTGGAGCAGGGCCCTTTCTCGCTCGGGGCATGGCGCGGCCACCCGGAAAACGAGCCGCGACGATGGGGCGCGGCCGGCGGCCCCGGCGCCGGGGAGTTTTCCCCGAGCAGAGTGGATGGAGGCGCCGTGGCCGGGCGTCCGCCTCCGCCGTGGCGGGCGGCCGGGGCGCCCGTGGAGGGGGCTGGCCTCTGTGGGGGAACGGAGTGATCTCTCACTCCACGGCTGGGGCGAAGCCGCGAAAGGTGCCGTGGTCGCCGGGACGGTCGGGGGGACTCGTGGCGCGGGACTCAGGGTTCCCCATGCGGAGGCCCCCAGGCTCAGGCCCCTGGCCACGGAAGGCTGAGCAAGCAGGCCCGGGCCCGGGCCCGGCTTTCGGGGCTGGCCCGGCCCCAGCGGCCGGCGCCAGGGAGGGGACCCCCGGAGGCTGAGGAGCGGGAGGCGTCGGCCTCCCCGGGGCCCGCCTCCCGGAGCTCCTCCTGGCGGTGCCGGAACGCGCCGAGACGCGATCCCGGACAGGGCCCCGGGGGGGCGGCCCTGCGGCCCTCTGGTGCCCGAAGTGTGTTCGCCGGGCGTTTTCCGGCCAATTCTCACGAGCGTTCTGCCCAAATCGGGAGCGATTTGGGCAGAACGCTCGTGAGAATTGGCCGGCGTTGGGCAGCCCTGGTCAGCGCCCAGGGCCGCGTGGAGCAGGGCCCTTTCTCGCTCGGGGCATGGCGGGGCCACCCGGAAAACGAGCCGCGACGATGGGGCGCGGCCGGCGGCCCCGGCGCCGGGGAGTTTTCCCCGAGCAGAGTGGATGGAGGCGCCGTGGCCGGGCGTCCGCCTCCGCCGTGGCGGGCGGCCGGGGCGCCCGTGGAGGGGGCTTGCCTCTGTGGGGGAACGGAGTGATCTCTCACTCCACGGCTGGGGCGAAGCCGCGAAAGGTGCCGTGGTCGCCGGGACGGTCGGGGGGACTCGTGGCGCGGGACTCAGGGTTCCCCATGCGGAGGCCCCCAGGCTCAGGCCCCTGGCCACGGAAGGCTGAGCAAGCAGGCCCGGGCCCGGGCCCGGCTTTCGGGGCTGGCCCGGCCCCAGCGGCCGGCGCCAGGGAGGGGACCCCCGGAGGCTGAGGAGCGGGAGGCGTCGGCCTCCCCGGGGCCCGCCTCCCGGAGCTCCTCCTGGCGGTGCCGGAACGCGCCGACACGCGATCCCGGACAGGGCCCCGGGGGGGCGGCCCTGCGGCCCTCTGGTGCCCGAAGTGTGTTCGCCGGGCGTTTTCCGGCCAATTCTCACGAGCGTTCTGCCCAAATCGGGAGCGATTTGGGCAGAACGCTCGTGAGAATTGGCCGGCGTTGGGCAGCCCTGGTCAGCGCCCAGGGCCGCGTGGAGCAGGGCCCTTTCTCGCTCGGGGCATGGCGCGGCCACCCGGAAAACGAGCCGCGACGATGGGGCGCGGCCGGCGGCCCCGGCGCCGGGGAGTTTTCCCCGAGCAGAGTGGATGGAGGCGCCGTGGCCGGGCGTCCGCCTCCGCCGTGGCGGGCGGCCGGGGCGCCCGTGGAGGGGGCTGGCCTCTGTGGGGGAACGGAGTGATCTCTCACTCCACGGCTGGGGCGAAGCCGCGAAAGGTGCCGTGGTCGCCGGGACGGTCGGGGGGACTCGTGGCGCGGGACTCAGGGTTCCCCATGCGGAGGCCCCAGGCTCAGGCCCCTGGCCACGGAAGGCTGAGCAAGCAGGCCCGGGCCCGGGCCCGGCTTTCGGGGCTGGCCCGGCCCCAGCGGCCGGCGCCAGGGAGGGGACCCCCGGAGGCTGAGGAGCGGGAGGCGTCGGCCTCCCCGGGGCCCGCCTCCCGGAGCTCCTCCTGGCGGTGCCGGAACGCGCCGAGACGCGATCCCGGACAGGGCCCCGGGGGGGCGGCCCTGCGGCCCTCTGGTGCCCGAAGTGTGTTCGCCGGGCGTTTTCCGGCCAATTCTCACGAGCGTTCTGCCCAAATCGGGAGCGATTTGGGCAGAACGCTCGTGAGAATTGGCCGGCGTTGGGCAGCCCTGGTCAGCGCCCAGGGCCGCGTGGAGCAGGGCCCTTTCTCGCTCGGGGCATGGCGCGGCCACCCGGAAAACGAGCCGTGACGTTGGGGCGCGGCCGGCGGCCCCGGCGCCGGGGAGTTTTCCCCGAGCAGAGTGGATGGAGGCACCGTGGCCGGGCGTCCGCCTCCGCCGTGGCGGGCGGCCGGGGCGCCCGTGGAGGGGGCTGGCCTCTGTGGGGGAACGGAGTGATCTCTCACTCCACGGCTGGGGCGAAGCCGCGAAAGGTGCCGTGGTCGCCGGGACGGTCGGGGGGACTCGTGGCGCGGGACTCAGGGTTCCCCATGCGGAGGCCCCCAGGCTCAGGCCCCTGGCCACGGAAGGCTGAGCAAGCAGGCCCGGGCCCGGGCCCGGCTTTCGGGGCTGGCCCGGCCCCAGCGGCCGGCGCCAGGGAGGGGACCCCCGGAGGCTGAGGAGCGGGAGGCGTCGGCCTCCCCGGGGCCCGCCTCCCGGAGCTCCTCCTGGCGGTGCCGGAACGCGCCGACACGCGATCCCGGACAGGGCCCCGGGGGGGCGGCCCTGCGGCCCTCTGGTGCCCGAAGTGTGTTCGCTGGGCGTTTTCCGGCCAATTCTCACGAGCGTTCTGCCCAAATCGGGAGCGATTTGGGCAGAACGCTCGTGAGAATTGGCCGGCGTTGGGCAGCCCTGGTCAGCGCCCAGGGCCGCGTGGAGCAGGGCCCTTTCTCGCTCGGGGCATGGCGCGGCCACCCGGAAAACGAGCCGCGACGATGGGGCGCGGCCGGCGGCCCCGGCGCCGGGGAGTTTTCCCCGAGCAGAGTGGATGGAGGCGCCGTGGCCGGGCGTCCGCCTCCGCCGTGGCGGGCGGCCGGGGCGCCCGTGGAGGGGGCTGGCCTCTGTGGGGGAACGGAGTGATCTCTCACTCCACGGCTGGGGCGAAGCCGCGAAAGGTGCCGTGGTCGCCGGGACGGTCGGGGGGACTCGTGGCGCGGGACTCAGGGTTCCCCATGCGGAGGCCCCCAGGCTCAGGCCCCTGGCCACGGAAGGCTGAGCAAGCAGGCCCGGGCCCGGGCCCGGCTTTCGGGGCTGGCCCGGCCCCAGCGGCCGGCGCCAGGGAGGGGACCCCCGGAGGCTGAGGAGCGGGAGGCGTCGGCCTCCCCGGGGCCCGCCTCCCGGAGCTCCTCCTGGCGGTGCCGGAACGCGCCGAGACGCGATCCCGGACAGGGCCCCGGGGGGGCGGCCCTGCGGCCCTCTGGTGCCCGAAGTGTGTTCGCCGGGCGTTTTCCGGCCAATTCTCACGAGCGTTCTGCCCAAATCGGGATCGATTTGGGCAGAAAGCTCGTGAGAATTGGCCGGCGTTGGGCAGCCCTGGTCAGCGCCCAGGGCCGCGTGGAGCAGGGCCCTTTCTCGCTCGGGGCATGGCACGGCCAGCCGGAAAACGAGCCGCGACGATGGGGCGCGGCCGGCGGCCCCGGCGCCGGGGAGTTTTCCCCGAGCAGAGTGGATGGAGGCGCCGTGGCCGGGCGTCCGCCTCCGCCGTGGCGGGCGGCCGGGGCGCCCGTGGAGGGGGCTGGCCTCTGTGGGGGAACGGAGTGATCTCTCACTCCACGGCTGGGGCGAAGCCGCGAAAGGTGCCGTGGTCGCCGGGACGGTCGGGGGGTCTCGTGGCGCGGGACTCAGGGTTCCCCATGCGGAGGCCCCCAGGCTCAGGCCCCTGGCCACGGAAGGCTGAGCAAGCAGGCCCGGGCCCGGGCCCGGCTTTCGGGGCTGGCCCGGCCCCAGCGGCCGGCGCCAGGGAGGGGACCCCCGGAGGCTGAGGAGCGGGAGGCGTCGGCCTCCCCGGGGCCCGCCTCCCGGAGCTCCTCCTGGCGGTGCCGGAACGCGCCGACACGCGATCCCGGACAGGGCCCCGGGGGGGCGGCCCTGCGGCCCTCTGGTGCCCGAAGTGTGTTCGCCGGGCGTTTTCCGGCCAATTCTCACGAGCGTTCTGCCCAAATCGGGAGCGATTTGGGCAGAACGCTCGTGAGAATTGGCCGGCGTTGGGCAGCCCTGGTCAGCGCCCAGGGCCGCGTGGAGCAGGGCCCTTTCTCGCTCGGGGCATGGCGCGGCCACCCGGAAAACGAGCCGCGACGATGGGGCGCGGCCGGCGGCCCCGGCGCCGGGGAGTTTTCCCCGAGCAGAGTGGATGGAGGCGCCGTGGCCGGGCGTCCGCCTCCGCCGTGGCGGGCGCCGGGGCGCCCGTGGAGGGGGCTGGCCTCTGTGGGGGAACGGAGTGATCTCTCACTCCACGGCTGGGGCGAAGCCGCGAAAGGTGCCGTGGTCGCCGGGACGGTCGGGGGGACTCGTGGCGCGGGACTCAGGGTTCCCCATGCGGAGGCCCCCAGGCTCAGGCCCCTGGCCACGGAAGGCTGAGCAAGCAGGCCCGGGCCCGGGCCCGGCTTTCGGGGCTGGCCCGGCCCCAGCGGCCGGCGCCAGGGAGGGGACCCCCGGAGGCTGAGGAGCGGGAGGCGTCGGCCTCCCCGGGGCCCGCCTCCCGGAGCTCCTCCTGGCGGTGCCGGAACGCGCCGAGACGCGATCCCGGACAGGGCCCCGGGGGGGCGGCCCTGCGGCCCTCTGGTGCCCGAAGTGTGTTCGCCGGGCGTTTTCCGGCCAATTCTCACGAGCGTTCTGCCCAAATCGGGAGCGATTTGGGCAGAACGCTCGTGAGAATTGGCCGGCGTTGGGCAGCCCTGGTCAGCGCCCAGGGCCGCGTGGAGCAGGGCCCTTTCTCGCTCGGGGCATGGCGCGGCCACCCGGAAAACGAGCCGCGACGATGGGGCGCGGCCGGCGGCCCCGGCGCCGGGGAGTTTTCCCCGAGCAGAGTGGATGGAGGCGCCGTGGCCGGGCGTCCGCCTCCGCCGTGGCGGGCGGCCGGGGCGCCCGTGGAGGGGGCTGGCCTCTGTGGGGGAACGGAGTGATCTCTCACTCCACGGCTGGGGCGAAGCCTCGAAAGGTGCCGTGGTCGCCGGGACGGTCGGGGGGACTCGTGGCGCGGGACTCAGGGTTCCCCATGCGGAGGCCCCCAGGCTCAGGCCCCTGGCCACGGAAGGCTGAGCAAGCAGGCCCGGGCCCGGGCCCGGCTTTCGGGGCTGGCCCGGCCCCAGCGGCCGGCGCCAGGGAGGGGACCCCCGGAGGCTGAGGAGCGGGAGGCGTCGGCCTCCCCGGGGCCCGCCTCCCGGAGCTCCTCCTGGCGGTGCCGGAACGCGCCGAGACGCGATCCCGGACAGGGCCCCGGGGGGGCGGCCCTGCGGCCCTCTGGTCCCCGAAGTGTGTTCGCCGGGCGTTTTCCGGCCAATTCTCACGAGCGTTCTGCCCAAATCGGGAGCGATTTGGGCAGAACGCTCATGAGAATTGGCCGGCGTTGGGCAGCCCTGGTCAGCGCCCAGGGCCGCGTGGAGCAGGGCCCTTTCTCGCTCGGGGCATGGCGCGGCCACCCGGAAAACGAGCCGCGACGATGGGGCGCGGCCGGCGGCCCCGGCGCCGGGGAGTTTTCCCCGAGCAGAGTGGATGGAGGCGCCGTGGCCGGGCGTCCGCCTCCGCCGTGGCGGGCGGCCGGGGCGCCCGTGGAGGGGGCTGGCCTCTGTGGGGGAACGGAGTGATCTCTCACTCCACGGCTGGGGCGAAGCCGCGAAAGGTGCCGTGGTCGCCGGGACGGTCGGGGGGACTCGTGGCGCGGGACTCAGGGTTCCCCATGCGGAGGCCCCCAGGCTCAGGCCCCTGGCCACGGAAGGCTGAGCAAGCAGGCCCGGGCCCGGGCCCGGCTTTCGGGGCTGGCCCGGCCCCAGCGGCCGGCGCCAGGGAGGGGACCCCCGGAGGCTGAGGAGCGGGAGGCGTCGGCCTCCCCGGGGCCCGCCTCCCGGAGCTCCTCCTGGCGGTGCCGGAACGCGCCGACACGCGATCCCGGACAGGGCCCCGGGGGGGCGGCCCTGCGGCCCTCTGGTGCCCGAAGTGTGTTCGCCGGGCGTTTTCCGGCCAATTCTCACGAGCGTTCTGCCCAAATCGGGATCGATTTGGGCAGAACGCTCGTGAGAATTGGCCGGCGTTGGGCAGCCCTGGTCAGCGCCCAGGGCCGCGTGGAGCAGGGCCCTTTCTCGCTCGGGGCATGGCGCGGCCACCCGGAAAACGAGCCGCGACGATGGGGCGCGGCCGGCGGCCCCGGCGCCGGGGAGTTTTCCCCGAGCAGAGTGGATGGAGGCGCCGTGGCCGGGCGTCCGTCTCCGCCGTGGCGGGCGGCCGGGGCGCCCGTGGAGGGGGCTGGCCTCTGTGGGGGAACGGAGTGATCTCTCACTCCACGGCTGGGGCGAAGCCGCGAAAGGTGCCGTGGTCGCCGGGACGGTCGGGGGGACTCGTGGCGCGGGACTCAGGGTTCCCCATGCGGAGGCCCCCAGGCTCAGGCCCCTGGCCACGGAAGGCTGAGCAAGCAGGCCCGGGCCCGGGCCCGGCTTTCGGGGCTGGCCCGGCCCCAGCGGCCGGCGCCAGGGAGGGGACCCCCGGAGGCTGAGGAGCGGGAGGCGTCGGCCTCCCCGGGGCCCGCCTCCCGGAGCTCCTCCTGGCGGTGCCGGAACGCGCCGAGACGCGATCCCGGACAGGGCCCCGGGGGGGCGGCCCTGCGGCCCTCTGGTGCCCGAAGTGTGTTCGCCGGGCGTTTTCCGGCCAATTCTCACGAGCGTTCTGCCCAAATCGGGAGCGATTTGGGCAGAACGCTCGTGAGAATTGGCCGGCGTTGGGCAGCCCTGGTCAGCGCCCAGGGCCGCGTGGAGCAGGGCCCTTTCTCGCTCGGGGCATGGCGCGGCCACCCGGAAAACGAGCCGCGACGTTGGGGCGCGGCCGGCGGCCCCGGCGCCGGGGAGTTTTCCCCGAGCAGAGTGGATGGAGGCACCGTGGCCGGGCGTCCGCCTCCGCCGTGGCGGGCGGCCGGGGCGCCCGTGGAGGGGGCTGGCCTCTGTGGGGGAACGGAGTGATCTCTCACTCCACGGCTGGGGCGAAGCCGCGAAAGGTGCCGTGGTCGCCGGGACGGTCGGGGGGACTCGTGGCGCGGGACTCAGGGTTCCCCATGCGGAGGCCCCCAGGCTCAGGCCCCTGGCCACGGAAGGCTGAGCAAGCAGGCCCGGGCCCGGGCCCGGCTTTCGGGGCTGGCCCGGCCCCAGCGGCCGGCGCCAGGGAGGGGACCCCCGGAGGCTGAGGAGCGGGAGGCGTCGGCCTCCCCGGGGCCCGCCTCCCGGAGCTCCTCCTGGCGGTGCCGGAACGCGCCGAGACGCGATCCCGGACAGGGCCCCGGGGGGGCGGCCCTGCGGCCCTCTGGTGCCCGAAGTGTGTTCGCCGGGCGTTTTCCGGCCAATTCTCACGAGCGTTCTGCCCAAATCGGGAGCGATTTGGGCAGAACGCTCGTGAGAATTGGCCGGCGTTGGGCAGCCCTGGTCAGCGCCCAGGGCCGCGTGGAGCAGGGCCCTTTCTCGCTCGGGGCATGGCGCGGCCACCCGGAAAACGAGCCGCGACGATGGGGCGCGGCCGGCGGCCCCGGCGCCGGGGAGTTTTCCCCGAGCAGAGTGGATGGAGGCGCCGTGGCCGGGCGTCCGCCTCCGCCGTGGCGGGCGGCCGGGGCGCCCGTGGAGGGGGCTGGCCTCTGTGGGGGAACGGAGTGATCTCTCACTCCACGGCTGGGGCGAAGCCGCGAAAGGTGCCGTGGTCGCCGGGACGGTCGGGGGGACTCGTGGCGCGGGACTCAGGGTTCCCCATGCGGACGCCCCCAGGCTCAGGCCCCTGGCCACGGAAGGCTGAGCAAGCAGGCCCGGGCCCGGGCCCGGCTTTCGGGGCTGGCCCGGCCCCAGCGGCCGGCGCCAGGGAGGGGACCCCCGGAGGCTGAGGAGCGGGAGGCTTCGGCCTCCCCGGGGCCCGCCTCCCGGAGCTCCTCCTGGCGGTGCCGCAACGCGCCGAGACGCGATCCCGGACAGGGCCCCGGGGGGGCGGCCCTGCGGCCCTCTGGTGCCCGAAGTGTGTTCGCCGGGCGTTTTCCGGCCAATTCTCACGAGCGTTCTGCCCAAATCGGGATCGATTTGGGCAGAACGCTCGTGAGAATTGGCCGGCGTTGGGCAGCCCTGGTCAGCGCCCAGGGCCGCGTGGAGCAGGGCCCTTTCTCGCTCGGGGCATGGCGCGGCCACCCGGAAAACGAGCCGCGACGATGGGGCGCGGCCGGCGGCCCCGGCGCCGGGGAGTTTTCCCCGAGCAGAGTGGATGGAGGCGCCGTGGCCGGGCGTCCGCCTCCGCCGTGGCGGGCGGCCGGGGCGCCCGTGGAGGGGGCTGGCCTCTGTGGGGGAACGGAGTGATCTCTCACTCCACGGCTGGGGCGAAGCCGCGAAAGGTGCCGTGGTCGCCGGGACGGTCGGGGGGACTCGTGGCGCGGGACTCAGGGTTCCCCATGCGGAGGCCCCCAGGCTCAGGCCCCTGGCCACGGAAGGCTGAGCAAGCAGGCCCGGGCCCGGGCCCGGGTTTCGGGGCTGGCCCGGCCCCAGCGGCCGGCGCCAGGGAGGGGACCCCCGGAGGCTGAGGAGCGGGAGGCGTCGGCCTCCCCGGGGCCCGCCTCCCGGAGCTCCTCCTGGCGGTGCCGGAACGCGCCGAGACGCGATCCCGGACAGGGCCCCGGGGGGGCGGCCCTGCGGCCCTCTGGTGCCCGAAGTGTGTTCGCCGGGCGTTTTCCGGCCAATTCTCACGAGCGTTCTGCCCAAATCGAGATCGATTTGGGCAGAACGCTCGTGAGAATTGGCCGGCGTTGGGCAGCCCTGGTCAGCGCCCAGGGCCGCGTGGAGCAGGGCCCTTTCTCGCTCGGGGCATGGCGCGGCCACCCGGAAAACGAGCCGCGACGTTGGGGCGCGGCCGGCGGCCCCGGCGCCGGGGAGTTTTCCCCGAGCAGAGTGGATGGAGGCGCCTTGGCCGGGCGTCCGCCTCCGCCGTGGCGGGCGGCCGGGGCGCCCGTGGAGGGGGCTGGCCTCTGTGGGGGAACGGAGTGATCTCTCACTCCACGGCTGGGGCGAAGCCGCGAAAGGTGCCGTGGTCGCCGGGACGGTCGGGGGGACTCGTGGCGCGGGACTCAGGGTTCCCCATGCGGAGGCCCCCAGGCTCAGGCCCCTGGCCACGGAAGGCTGAGCAAGCAGGCCCGGGCCCGGGCCCGGCTTTCGGGGCTGGCCCGGCCCCAGCGGCCGGCGCCAGGGAGGGGACCCCCGGAGGCTGAGGAGCGGGAGGCGTCGGCCTCCCCGGGGCCCGCCTCCCGGAGCTCCTCCTGGCGGTGCCGGAACGCGCCGACACGCGATCCCGGACAGGGCCCCGGGGGGGCGGCCCTGCGGCCCTCTGGTGCCCGAAGTGTGTTCGCCGGGCGTTTTCCGGCCAATTCTCACGAGCGTTCTGCCCAAATCGGGATCGATTTGGGCAGAACGCTCGTGAGAATTGGCCGGCGTTGGGCAGCCCTGGTCAGCGCCCAGGGCCGCGTGGAGCAGGGCCCTTTCTCGCTCGGGGCATGGCGCGGCCACCCGGAAAACGAGCCGCGACGATGGGGCGCGGCCGGCGGCCCCGGCGCCGGGGAGTTTTCCCCGAGCAGAGTGGATGGAGGCGCCGTGGCCGGGCGTCCGCCTCCGCCGTGGCGGGCGGCCGGGTCGCCCGTGGAGGGGGCTGGCCTCTGTGGGGGAACGGAGTGATCTCTCACTCCACGGCTGGGGCGAAGCCGCGAAAGGTGCCGTGGTCGCCGGGACGGTCGGGGGGACTCGTGGCGCGGGACTCAGGGTTCCCCATGCGGAGGCCCCCAGGCTCAGGCCCCTGGCCACGGAAGGCTGAGCAAGCAGGCCCGGGCCCGGGCCCGGCTTTCGGGGCTGGCCCGGCCCCAGCGGCCGGCGCCAGGGAGGGGACCCCCGGAGGCTGAGGAGCGGGAGGCGTCGGCCTCCCCGGGGCCCGCCTCCCGGAGCTCCTCCTGGCGGTGCCGGAACGCGCCGAGACGCGATCCCGGACAGGGCCCCGGGGGGGCGGCCCTGCGGCCCTCTGGTGCCCGAAGTGTGTTCGCCGGGCATTTTCCGGCCAATTCTCACGAGCGTTCTGCCCAAATCGGGATCGATTTGGGCAGAACGCTCGTGAGAATTGGCCGGCGTTGGGCAGCCCTGGTCAGCGCCCAGGGCCGCGTGGAGCAGGGCCCTTTCTCGCTCGGGGCATGGCGCGGCCACCCGGAAAACGAGCCGCGACGATGGGGCGCGGCCGGCGGCCCCGGCGCCGGGGAGTTTTCCCCGAGCAGAGTGGATGGAGGCGCCGTGGCCGGGCGTCCGCCTCCGCCGTGGCGGGCGGCCGGGGCGCCCGTGGAGGGGGCTGGCCTCTGTGGGGGAACGGAGTGATCTCTCACTGCACGGCTGGGACGAAGCCGCGAAAGGTGCCGTTGTCGCCGGGACGGTCGGGGGGACTCGTGGCGCGGGACTCAGGGTTCCCCATGCGGAGGCCCCCAGGCTCAGGCCCCTGGCAACGGAAGGCTGAGCAAGCAGGCCCGGGCCCGGGCCCGGCTTTCGGGGCTGGCCCGGTCCCAGCGGCCGGCGCCACGGATGGGATCCCCGGAGGCTGAGGAGCGGGAGGCGTCGGCCTCCTCGGGGCCCGCCTCCCGGAGCTCCTCCTGGCGGTGCCGGAATGCGACGACACGCGATCCCGCACAGGGCCCCGGGGGGGCGGCCCTGCGGCCCTGTGGTGCCCGAAGTGTGTTCGCCGGGCGTTTTCCGGCCAATTCTCACGAGCGTTCTGCCCAAATCGGGATCGATTTGGGCAGAACGCTCGTGAGAATTGGCCGGCGTTGGGCAGCCCTGGTCAGCGCCCAGTGCCGCGTGGAGCAGGGCCCTTTCTCGCTCGGGGCATGGCGCGGCCACCCGGAAATGAGCCGCGACGATGGGGCGCGGCCGGCGGCCCCGGCGCCGGGGATTTTTCCCCAGGCAGAGTGGATGGAGGCGCCGTGGCCGGGCGTCCGCCTCCGCCGTGGCGGGCGGCCGGGGCGCCCGTGGAGGGGGCTGGCCTCTGTGGGGGAACGGAGTGATCTGTCACTCCACGGCTGGGACGAAGCCGCGAAATGTGCCGTTGTCGCCGGGACGGTCGGGGGGACTCGTGGCGCGGGACACAGTGTTCCCCATGCGGAGGCCCCCAGGCTCAGGCCCCTGGCAACGGAAGGCTGAGCAAGCAGGCCCGGGCCCGGGCCCGGCTTTCGGGGCTGGCCCGGCCCCAGCGGCCGGCGCCAGGGAGGGGACCCCCGGAGGCTGAGGAGCGGGAGGCGTCGGCCTCCCTGGGGCCCGCCTCCCGCAGCTCCTCCTGGCGGTGCCGGAACGCGACGACACGCGATCCCGCACAGGGCCCCGGGGGGGCGGGCTGCGGCCCTCTTGTGCCCGAAGTGTGTTCGCCGGGCGTTTTCCGGCCAATTCTCACGAGCGTTCTGCCCAAATCGGGATCGATTTGGGCAGAACGCTCGTGAGAATTGGCCGGCGTTGGGCAGCCCAGGTCAGCGCCCAGTGCCGCGTGGAGCAGGGCCCTTTCTCGCTCGGGGCATGGCGCGGCCACCCGGAAAACGAGCCGCGACGATGGGGCACGGCCGGCGGCCCCGGCGCCGGGGAGTTTTCCCCGAGCAGAGTGGATGGAGGCGCCGTGGCCGGGCGTCCGCCTCCGCCGTGGCGGGCGGCCGGGGCGCCCGTGGAGGGGGCTGGCCTCTGTGGGGGAACGGAGTGATCTCTCACTCCACCGATGGGACGAAGCCGCGAAAGGTGCCGTTGTCGCCGGGACGGACGCGGGGACTCGTGGCGCGGGACTCAGGGTTCCCCATGCGGAGGCCCCCAGGCTCAGGACCCTGGCAACGGAAGGCTGAGCAAGCAGGCCCGGGCCCGGTCCCGGCTTTCGGGGCTGGCCCGGCCCCAGCGGCCGGCGCCAGGGAGGGGATCCCCGGAGGCTGAGGAGCGGGAGGTGTCGGCCTCCCCGGGGCCCGCCTCCCGGAGCTCCTCCTGGCGGTGCCGGAACGCGACGACACACGATCCCGGACAGGGCCCCGGGGGGGCGGCCCTGCGGCCCTGTGGTGCCCGAAGTGTGTTCGCCGGGCGTTTTCCGGCCAATTCTCACGAGTGTTCTGCCCAAATCGGGATCGATTTGGGCAGAACGCTCGTGAGAATTGGCCGGCGTTGGGCAGCCCAGGTCAGCGCCCATTGCCGCGTGGAACAGGGCCCTTTCTCGCTCGGGGCATGGCGCGGCCACCCGGAAAACGAGCCGCGACGATGGGGCGCGGCCGGCGGTCCCGGCGCCGGGGAGTTTTCCCCGAGCAGAGTGGATGGAGGCGCCGTGGCCGGGCGTCCGCCTCCGCCGTGGCGGGCGGCCGGGGCGCCCGTGGAGGGGACTGGCCTCTGTGGGGTAACGGACTGATCTCTCACTCCACGGCTGGGACGAAGCCGCGAAAGGTGCCGTTGTCGCCGGGACGGTCGGGGGGACTCGTGGCGCGGGACTCAGGGTTCCCCATGCGGAGGCCCCCAGGCTCAGGGCCCTGGCAACGGAAGGCTGAGCAAGCAGGCCCGGGCCCGGGCCCGGCTTTCGGGGCTGGCCCGGCCCCAGCGGCCGGCGCCAGGGAGGGGATCCCCGGAAGCTGAGGAGCAGGAGGCGTCGGCCTCCCCGGGGCCCGCCTCCCGGAGCTCCTCCTGGCGGTGCCGGAACGCGACGACACGCGATCCCGGACAGGGCCCCGGGGGGGCGGCCCTGCGGCCCTGTGGTGCCCGAAGTGTGTTCGCCGGGCGCTTTCCGGCCAATTCTCACGAGCGTTCTGCCCAAATCGGGATCGATTTGGGCAGAACACTCGTGAGAATTGGCCGGCGTTGGGCAGCCCTGGTCAGCGCCCTGTGCCGCGTGGAGCAGGGCCCTTTCTCGCTCGGGGCATGTCGCGGCCACCCGGAAAACGAGCCGCGACGATGGGTCGCGGCCGGCAGCCACGGCGCCGGGGAGTTTTCCCCGAGCAGAGTGCATGGAGGCGCCGTGGCCGAGCGTCCGCCTCCGCCGTAGCGGGCGGCCGGGGCGCCCCTGGAGGGGGCTGGCCTCTGTGGGTAAACGGACTGGTCTCTGACTCCGCGGCTAGGACGAAGCCGTGAAAGGTGCCGTTGTCGCCGTGACAGTCGGGGGACTCGTGGCGCGGGACTCAGGGTTCCCCATGGGGAGGCCCCCAGGCTCAGGCCCCTGGCAACGGAAGGCTGAGCAAGCAGGCCCTGGCCCGGGCCCGGGCCCGGCTTTCGGGGCTGGCCCGGCCCCAGCTGCCGGCGCCAGAGAGGGGACCCCCGGAGGCTG